>NC_091120.1:20603207-20903207 GCF_040183065.1 Periplaneta americana
GTGAGAAGAAAAGCACGGTGGGAAAAATAATCAGAGTGGGTAAAGAAAACCAGAGTGGGCAAAGGAAAATACACAATCGGTAAAGAAAACAAAATCTAAGTTATAAAGGAAAGTAGAGTTGATAGAGAGCGGCAATAGTAATATACGTTACAAGAGCGGTATGTTAACGTTTTCATGTTCGAGGAAAAGATTGAAAAAGCGAAACGTAGTTGAGCTTTTTTAATCTCCAAGAACATGAAAACAAACATACCGCTCATGTATCGTACATTATTTTGTGCGAAGATCGTTTATTACATACCTGAAAGACGAATTTCTAATTAGTTGCAATGAAATCTCCATCTTGGTTTCTGTTTAATGACGGCAACTTCGGAAAACCAAAATTTCTTTCTTCAACATTGTTGCTATAAAATATTTTCTGTGTTTACTATACTCCAGCAGGCCGTGATATACGTCTGTCTTCCCCCCCCCCCCAGTCTATAAATGCGAACTTAAAACAAACGGTAAGGTTATGTAATGATTTATTTTTCATTTTAATATTTTAACAATATTATTTATATAACATATTGCAGTAATAACATAGGCATCTGGAGTCTTGTTGATTTTTTCACGGCTTCCTTAATGTTACTTGTATCAGGAATGCAATAAGTTTCATGGAGTAGTAGACTTTACTTAATTTTTGCAAATATTTAAAAATAATAATTAACAGTGCAATTTAGGTGAAATTGCAGTGGTAAGTTTCCAATTTATAATTATTACTATGTTAAACGTCTCTAAAAATAATATGTTAAAAGCCTAAAGCCAGTAAAATGGATGTCGCGCTTAAGCGGTAAGAAGAGGGAAATTGTTATGTGTGTTGCGTTGGGAATATTGAATATGGTATTTCACACTTACCGCGTATTGGTTCTGTGCGGAAAACAAGCAAATACGCACGATCTCGCACAAAATAATTTTCCCTTCATTCATTACACAATATTGCAGTTTTCATATACTAAGCCTATGTATATTTTTGCAAATGAACACAATATTCTGCAGTGGCAGACATCTTCCTATTAAAATTAAAAATTGTCGGTGTAAAAATGATTAAAATAAAAAGCCCTTTAGACATCTAGACATTTTGTCTTTACTGAGAAAAAAACTGACACTACTTACTTTTCTCTTCCAGTCTAACTTCTGCGCTTTTATTACGTAATTTTGGTGATGATGTTATTTAAATTGAACAGCGACTGTTAAGTGAATTAATTTTATAAATAAATACCTTTCTTTCAGTGACGTCTCTTCTCCTATTAAAAAATTAACAGTTATTGGCGTAATGAATATCAAACATAATTGGAAAAAGGAGCTATCTTTGTCTTTTTAATAACAAAAAACTTACTATTGAAAATTATTTTTCCCCCCTTCTAACCACATGCTTTTTTCCTTTCCTTCAACATAGGCTACAAAGTATTATATACACATGACAATGATTAAAACAAAAACAACTTTATCCTTTGTCTTGTGGCGTTATCGGAAGAGATGATACTAGGGGATATGCTACCAGATCAAAATGACAGGTGTGATCAGTATGGGATGAAGATAAATACCAACAAGAAGAAGACCACAGTTTTCGCAAGAAAAATTAATTAATTCATAGTTTTCTGTCCAAGGCCAGGTGCTTCACTGCAAACGCAGCATTCTCCAATCTTTCATATTTTCTGCCTTCCTTTTAGTCTCGGAATACGATCCATATATCTTAATGTCGTCTATCATCTGATAATTATTCTTCTCCCCTGAACTCTTCTCCCGTTCACCATTTCTTCCAGTGCATCCTTTAGTAGGCATTTTCTTTTTAGTCAGTGACCCAATTCCTTTTCCTTTTCCTGATCAGTTTCAGCATCATTCTTTCTTCACCCACTGTTTCCAACACTTCATTTCTTATTCTGTCTGTCCATTACACACGCTCCATCCTTTCATATTTTCAATATCCGCCGACACGATCATATATCGGAATATTTTCTATGACTCTCCTAGCTCCGCTTGCAAGATCGACGATTAGTACATTCTCTTTGCCTGCTATATCGAATTATACATGATTGCACAACCAACTACCTTGCCTCTCGGTTTACTCTCCTAGCTTCACATCATAATCGTAATACACGTTCACAGCACAATCTGTTGCTATCAATACCACGTCATCAGACATCTCTGTACTCAAGTTCTTTCTCAATAGCCATGGCCCGCTCATGGAATTCGCTGCCGCTGGAAATCAGGGGTAGTCTTAGTCCCCAGTTGTTTTAAAATTAGGTTGTTTAGAAATATTTTAAATGCACAGAACTAGTTTTTAGGTATAATATTTATTTATTTATTTATTTATTTATTATTATTATTATTATTATTTTACACAGTCATTACTTTATTTTTCCATTAACACTAATATCTAGGTAATTGTCATTGTCTCAATGTAACACGTGCTGTGCTGATCATACTAATTGTACTATTCCTTTAGTTGTGAGATTATATTCATATGTACTAATTATTTTTTTTCTTTTAACTTAATACTTGTATACTATATTGTATTTTTCTGTTTGTGATTATGTATTCAGTCTCTTTTTTTATTACATACATATTTTTTTATTATTGTTATTTCAAAGTTAATACTGATTGTGTATATGTATTCAATCTCTCTTTTCTACTTAATTATGTTTATTATTATTTTTAAGTTCATATTTGTATACCGGTATGTATTTTTTCTGTATGTGATTTGATCCTGGTTGAGTGGAAGAAAAGGCCTGATGGCCTTAACTCTGCCAAGGAAAATAAAACTATTATTATTATTATTATTATTATTATTATTATTATTATTCTCCATATCCACATTTCAAATGCTTCTATATAGAAGTTTCTCTAAACTTTGTCGTAATGTCAATGTTTCTGCCTCATACAATGCCACACTCCACAAAAAGCACTTCACCAATCTCTTCCTTAATTCTTTTTCTAGAGGTCCGCAGAAAATGCTCCGTTTTCTATTAAAAGCTTCTTTTGCCATTGCTATCCTCCTTTTGACTTCCTGGCAGCAGTTCATATTATTGCTTACAGTACACACCAAGTATTGAAGCAATGTTTCATTTCGAATTCGTACAAGGAAGGGAGTTTTCTTCCGTCAACGGTACTGGATGTTTGCTTGTCCTGTGTTGCATAAGCGGTAGCCAGGAAGCCTTCAATATCTCCTTGTCTCGCAAGTTATTGGTCAAAAGAATATACCCTACTCAATTCCGCACTGGATAAGTTGACAAGAAAGAAGGCCACAAACAACGAAGGAAAAAGAACTTGCTATTATATGGAGAGTTGATAAATTAATTTAGGCTATACCAAACGACGTGCTACAAAAGATGTTAGCAATTAAAGATCCAACACTGCAAGCCACCAACACCAAATGGAAGTGGAGAGGCCATGTTGCACGACTTAGAGACGGAAGATGGACGCAGATAGTCACACTATGGGATCCCCGCATTGGCAAGAGATCACCCGGAAGACCAAGAAGAAGATGGGCCGACCTCTTCAGCGAACGTGTAGGAAGCCATTGGTCAAGCAGAGCAAGACATAGGGAAGACTGGAAAAACCTAAGAAGACAAGTGAACAGCGACTAAAACCAGTGCGACAGAAACAAGCGAACAATACCAAGAGTGCAAAATGTGGACCAAGCGAACAATTCCA
The DNA here is from genome assembly GCF_040183065.1 of Periplaneta americana. Classification (NCBI taxonomy): domain Eukaryota; kingdom Metazoa; phylum Arthropoda; class Insecta; order Blattodea; family Blattidae; genus Periplaneta; species Periplaneta americana. Next base: position 20,606,898 of record NC_091120.1, read on the forward strand.
AGGTTGTAAACATCTCTTATGCGGAGTAGCTCACCGTGTGAGACAAATAGAGCTCTCCCTCTATAGGAGGAGGCCTTTGCCCTTAACGGGACACTTTTAGGCTAATCATTTCATTTCATATATATTAAAAATCTATGGCGCCACAGCCCTTAAAGGGCCAACGCCGACCAGCAGTCTGTTGGTCTCATGTTCACATGCCACAGGAAAAGTTATCGATCATCCAACCAGAACGGAGGTCTCGTGTGGTTAGCACGACGCACCCCCAGCCGTTACAGCAGGTTTTTTGTGACCGGATTTCGCTACCTACCATAATTCCCCAAATTCATCATGATACTGAGTGGGTATCGGTCCCATACACTGGCCAAAATTTCATGAGAAAAATCCTTTCTCATAAGGACTCAAACAAGTGTGTATTCCGTAACGCCAGTCCTATGACTGATACCTTAGAGCAGCGTTTCTCAAACTATGGTCCGCGGAGAACCTGTGGTCCTCGAGGTCTGCCCTTGTGGTCCTTCAAAAAAGGCAGAAGAAAAAAATAAAATTCAAACGAATTGCGTATCACACTATAGCTTAAAATCTCAGAGTTTGGAAATGATACATGGTAATAGAATTTCACTTTTATCTCCCAGTACTGCATTTTATGAAATTTATTACACTACCCGTCTATCGACTTCCCACTCTACTCTCAGCAACAAAAGAGGGATTTAAAGCACTATGAACGTGGTGTTTCTCGACATCTTTTCCCTGCACGTCTGGTGCCGCGCCTGTAACCCAGCCAGGGACCACCCGAATTCATAACAGAGGACCAAAGTACCGAACTTTAATTCAATTTTAAAATATAAGTATACTTACTTACCGGTAATGGCTTTTAAGGAACCCGAAAGTTCATTGTCGCCCTCACATAAGCCCGCCATTGGTCCCTATCCTGAGCAAGATTAATCCAGTCTCTACCATCATATCCCACCTCCCTCAAATCCATTTTAATATTATCTTCCCTCTACGTCTCGGCCTCCCCAAAGGTCTTTTTCCCTCCGGCCTCCCAACTAACACTCTATGGCCCAATTGTATAAAATTCCCTGACTAAAGATCATCTTTGAACGAAGATCGAAAAGTGAACCGAGTTCAGACACTTCTTCTATTGTATAAAACTTTTCTGCGATCAAATTACCTTGGTTCAAATGCAATCTAAGTTCACGTGAAAAGGATTTGGCAACATCGCATAAACAGGTGAAATACGTGATGCGCGGACCATGTTATACAGGTTTGTTCAGTGTTGCCAATCTAGCGACTTTAACTCTTTTTCAACAACAATTTATTTTAACTTTTATATTGCTTAAATAGGGATTTAGTGACCTTTTTAGCACCCCATAGTGACAAAATGTAAGCTTTCTTTGTTAATAATGAGAAATCTAGCGACTTTACAACTACTTTTTGGCAACTTTCCGTACACTCTGTTGCAGACACTGTTTTTTTTTTTTTGTGCATTGTAAATAATGGCGTCAATAAGAAGAAGGCTGACTGTTCTCCAAGTTGTTATCATGTTATGGTGTTTGATACTGCTAAACATAATAAAGCTTTATAAAACGACAATTTTCGTTTAGTAATACAGTTAATTGAACATTTATGAATGTATCTATCATATCCATTAATAATTAATGGTTGTTATAAACATAATATAATTTTAGGTTATGTTATTTGATACTGCTGAACACGATAGAGCCTTATAAAATATAAGAATGTTTGTGTATTAAGGCAAGAAATTGAAAGAAATATATATAAATGTACCTAACATATCTATTAATATTAATAATAATGGGTATTTTATTTGCACAACCTGTCACTCGTGTATTTCAAACGGAAAATAAATAACTGAACTTGGATCATCTAACTTAATCGGAGAAATTTCTTCAGTCAAAGTTGACTTTAGTTTGAGACAAATTACTCTCAGGTTAGACTTTATACAACACAAAATTCCAAGTTCAGCTGAAACAAGGATCAATTTAACCTCTGATCTAAGATTAAGTCCACACCTGTGGAGTAACGGTCAGCGCGTCTGGCTGCGAAACCAGGTGGCCCGGGTTCGAATCCTGGTCGGGGCAAGTTACCTGGTTGAGGTTTTTTCCGGGGTTTTCCCTCAACCCAATACGAGCAAATGCTGGGTAACTTTCGGTGCTGGACCCCGGACTCATTTCACCGGCATTATCACCTTCATTTCATTCAGACGCTAAATAACCTAGATACAGCGTTGTAAAATAATAATCTAAGATTAAATGGTTTATACAATCGGGCCTATATCCATTTCTGGATTCGCCCATACGTGGTACATGCCCTGCCCATCTCAAACGTCTGGATTTAATGTTCCTAATTAGTCAGGTGAAGAATACAATGCATGCAGTTGAGTGTTGTGTAACTTTCTCCATTCTCCTGTAACTTCATCCCTCTTGGACCCAAATATTTTCCTAAGCACCTTATTCTGAAACACCCTTAATCTCTGTTCCTCTCTCAAAGTGAGAGTCCAAGTTTCACAACCACACAGAACAACCGGTAATATAACTGTTTTATAAATTCTAACTTTCAGATTTTTTGACAGCAGACTAGATGACATAAGCTTCTCAACCGAATAATAACAGGCATTTCCCGTATTTTTTCTGTGTTAATGTAAGTATACTGGCATTTATTTTAGTAGGTTATTTTACGACGCTTTATCAACATCTTAGGCTATTTAGCGTCGAATGAGATGGTGATAATGCTAGTGAAATGAGTCCGAGGTCCAGCACCGAAAGTTACCCAGCATTTGCTCATGGGCCTATATATACTGGCATTAAAATATTCCACGAAAATGATAAATTCACTTTCGAAGGAAACAAGAGTAAGGTGGTCCGCGGAAATGTTCTGACTTTAAAAAGTGGTCCCCATTTCAAAAAAGTTTGAGAAACGCTGCCCTAGACCACGATGCTACGGCGCGTGTCTATTTATCCCTTACAGACCTATGAAATCAAATATTCACTAGTAGAGAAAATATAATCAGCCAGAAATCTTGTGGAGTATACCGTAACATACAGAATACTAACAATGAGTTGGTTCGAAATGATTGGATTCAAGGCAAGCAATATGGTCACAAAAATATGGGCATCCAATCGTAACACAACACCAATAGTCATGTATTGCAGTAAGAACAATAATTGGATACAGGTGAACTTACAAACCATGATAATTAATTCAATAATGTAAAAGTCGATGTTGTCGATCATTAGTAAAGCCGCAGCTTCTAGAGACCACAGGAAACGTATACTGCACTGGAAACGAAGTAGGCTTAACGATTTTGGTATTGATGACCATCGAACTACAAGGAGCATTCTTTAGGCAAGCACTCGTTGAGTGTAGCAATGCGGACTTGACGTACATATCACTATCGTAGCCTATATTGCAGGGATCGGCAAAATGTAATAGTGATCACTAGGGCTAGGATTTTGATGACCTATAAATCATGAAAAAATGTCCTAAAAACAATACATTTATGACCTAAAAAAATCTTTCAAAAATGCCCTTAAAATGCCCTAAAAATTGATCTTACATAATTGCCTTAGTAGGAAAAGAGGTTTTGTACTATTTAATATTTAGACTAGTAGGCCTAATTAAATTTTACATAATTTTTTCTAAGTAGTACACTTTAATTATAATATTAAAATGGATTTCAGGTGGGATATGATGGTAAGAACTGGATTAATCTTGCACAGGATAGGGACCGATGCCGGGCTTATGTGAAGGCGGCAATGAACCTCCGGGTTCCTTAAAAGCCATTTGTGAGTTAGTAAATATCGGTGGCGTAGCGTCAATGTACGCTAAAAAGCTTAGCTTCCCCAGTTAATAATAATTTCATAATAAACCTGCGGTTTATGGAGGAAATTATTTATTAATTTTAATACATTTCATATTTACGCGTTAAATATTGTGATGCGGCAGCTCAGAATGATTTGTGATGCAGCAGTAAACAAGAAGCCTGCACACACCAGCTTCCAAGCAGACTGGTTTCTTCTGTGTAATCCACCCCGCAGATTTTCCATCCCTTTCTAACTAAAGTACCCTAGTCGCAAGGCTCTCAAGAAGCTAGCTTTAACATTTAAAATAAGTAGTTCCCAAGTTATCCCTTTTCGTCAGTTGTGTTCAGTTGAAGTGTTAGTGTGCATTGTGGCTGATATAATAAATAATGAGCGAAATAACAGTTCTTGACACTAATTTACTTGAATTTTTTTTAGGACAATTGTATTATCAAGACTGACTTACGAAAAAAAAAGTGTGATTTAAGAAACAAATGACCGACTCCCTTGCTGTCAATGAAGGACACAACCAAAAGACAGACGCATACTTACGTAATGATTCTAATATTGTGATTTCTCTAAGTATGACAGGGAGTGAGCGAATGTTATACGTATAGGCTACGTGTCTATTTGTTAAGGAGAGTTAGTCGTTATCGCGTGCAAAATAATGGTAAAAATAGCCTATCTTCAAGCAGTCATAAACATAATACTATTTATCAGAGGTCTTTCAATTTTCAGTGATGTGTGTACATAAAAAGCTTTAAAATTAAAAAAGAATGGTTATTCTAGAGTAAATCTTTACCCTTAATTTTTTAATTTAAACATAATTTTTTTTTATAAATTCACTACATGCCTGAGATCAGGTACGCTCTATTCATTTATCATAGCACATATTGAATTGAAATTTTAGCCACTTACTGCTAACAGATACTAAAACATACCTTACTAAAATTATGAATGTATCTGTAATATTATGGTCACAGGGCTTATACCAATTATAACTGTCAATAAATAATAATAAAAAATTGACGATGAAGATTGGTATAAGCCCTATGACCAAAATATTATAGATATATTAATAATTTTAGTAGAGTGTGTTTTAGTATCTATTAGCAGTAAGTGGCTAAAATTTCAATTCAATGTGTGCTATATTAAGTGGATAGAGTGCACCTGATCTCAGGCATATAGTGAATTTATAAAAACATATTTAAATTCAAAAATTATTTTAAGGATAAAGATTTACTCTAGAGTAACCATTCTTTTTTTATTCTAAAGCTTAATGTGTATAAATATATCACTGAAAAAGGAAGAGCTCTGATAAATAGTATTACATTTATGACTGCTTGAAGATAGGCTATTTTTACCATTATTTTGGATACGATAACGACCAACTCCCCTTAAGAGATATGCGTAAACCGTGAAATCATATTTTACTACGTACCTTTTGAAGTCATGCCTTATTGGTGTTACTTACGATGTTCCAACCAATCTTCGACTGCTGACTTGAAATTGACTACTATTTATTTTATGACTGTATTTTTGTATTACGTTTTCTTATATTGCATGAAAGACAACTTGAGTTAGCTTCCCCTGCTCAAAATTTCATGCTACGCCACTGGTAAGTATGAAATTATCCACACTGAAAATACAAAGGAGGATAAGGGATATTGAAACATTAGCTGAACGAGAAATAAAACCGAAGATTCATCAATCTGTGGTCTATTCTCTCGCTTCAGTGGGAACACAGGTAAGTTATTAGTCTAATACAGTAGAACTGGTAATGTTCACACGCGGAGTTACGCTGATTTGATTAGGACAAATGTTTATATGATTTTTTGCTCAGAATGTCTTCGGAAATAAGCCCCATAGGGGACGATAAATTGTCGTAAATCACTCTGTATCTTGGCGCCCTTTATTTCTTTTATTTTTCTTTTCTTTATTTATTTTTTCTCTTTTTTCTTTTTCTAGAATACAACATGACGAGTTACATGGCCACACAAATATTATTATTCTTATCCAACTATCATGCAGTTCTTTGGTAGTGGTAGTGGTAGTGGTAGTGATATTCACATTATGTAGGCCTACAACCCTTCCCTTCGTGCTCAAAGTCCTCTTTTCCTACGTCAGGTCAGATACTCGCGGTTACATTAGTCTGACAAAGCAGTTTTAAACACATCGCAATATTAATAATCCTAGACCTACGCTACGATAATGATTTCACAGTATCAATAGAAAGAGTAACCAGATCCGTCGACTATCAAGCGTATAAACGCCCTGAGTTAAAAGGAGCTAATCTAATGGATAAATCGCAATATAGCGAATGCCAGTAGGGGAAGTTATCCCCACCCACATGAAATGTGTATTCGACACAACACTCGCCTATCACGTAGAGTGTCTGATGAGCTAGTAGGGGAAAAGTGGAAGGGGTCGTGGGCGGAGCTTCTACGTTCGCTATATTGCGATTTGCCCCATCTAATTTCCAAATTTCGACATTAAATGCAGAAAATGTACGTCATATAGCATCTTAACTGTAAAAATTAATTCAGTCAGAACAGAACTGAAGAAAAATGTTTTTCCACACTTTAATAACGTCCTGTCACATGCAGTTAAGGCTCATTCACAATGAAAATTAAACGTAACGTAAGCGTTAACTTAAAAATGTAAACGTTATGGTAAAATCAAGAAGTCATACCATCATTCACGATGGGAACATAAACATAACCGCAAAGATACTTGGTAACCATGGAAACATAACAACGACGCCATTTGCTCATATTCTGTCGTATACTTCAGCGCTCCACGATTGTGTTCTGTTTGCAAATCACGTAAGCATAGGCATGAAAGTTTGGAGTCTGCAAACTTACATGTTAACGTCTAACGGCAATGTTAATGTCAGTGTTTATGTGAATCATTGTGAATGATCCCATTTGGTAACCTGGCCGCAAACTTCTGTTTATGTTACGGTTATGTTTAATTTTCATTGTGAATGGGCCTTTACCTTTACATCTGTGTTAGAGATACGTTTACCTAGAAATGAAGGAAAGATATCTTACTTATCCGAGACAGCGACTATTGGAAAGTCCGACTCTTCCATAGAATGATTTGAGTACAACATTGCAAGTTGATCTTAAAGCACATTACTCATACAAGTTGTCCGAGACTTCTGGCAGCACGCTGTGTTCTCAACGAAAGTAAAAAGGGATATTCTCAACCCATCCCAATTCACTAAGTCGAAAGAGAAGAGACCCAGACGAACCACAGCACCGCGACTGATTAAAAGACCACCCCACCCCCACCCAGCCTTCAACCCCAAGCAGCACAATCCACCTCCTTTCCAGTCCTTCCTTTTCAAAACCGAGATCGTCCAATTTAAAGCAACGTACAGTACCCTACTCCGACAACACCGGCCCGTGCGGGCAAGAGCGGGCTTACGGCTACTCACGACAGCCGTCTGCCTTGTGACAAATTCCTTGTCAACAGACACATCATGTACAGTGAGAGAGCTCCATCATGGAACATTTCATAAAACGCTTCCGTCTGCCGATAATATAATATGCCCGAGGGTACCTGTGGAAGTATTGCACGTAAGGCACATCGTGGTAGCAGTAAAGTTAAGGCACTCAGTTTTCGCGCTGCGGAAAGAATACGATCTTAGATTTGAATCCATTCTTCTGCATGGATATTTGGCCTTGGTTAAAACTGCTTTGTTGTAGTGCCGTCTGTGTGTAGATCTGTCTATGTTAGGTTACAAATACTTCTTATGAAGACGTCAGGGCACAGAAAATATGTAGGGGAAATGAATGAATGAATGAATCAATCAATCAATCAATCAATCAATGGACGAATGAATGAATAATTGATGAATGGACGAATGAATAAATGAATGAATGATTAATGGATAGACGAATGAATGAATGAAGGAACGAACGAACGAACGAACGAATGGACGAATGAACGGATGGACGAATGAATGAATGGATGGATGAACGAATGAATGAATAATGAATGAATGAATCAATAAATGAATGGATCAAGGGACGAATGAATGAACGAATGAATGAACGAATGAATGGACGAATGAATGAATGATTGATGGATGGACGAATGAATAAATGAATGAATGAACGGAAGGACGAATGGATAAATGAGTGAGTGAGTGAGTGAGTGAGTGAGTGAATTAACGAACGAATTAATAATGGATGAATGAATGGACAAATGAATGCATGAATAAATGAATGAATGATTGATGGATGGACGAATGAATAAATTAATGAATGAACGGAAAGACAAATGGATAAATGAATGAGTGAGTGAGTGAGTGAGTGAGTGAGTGAGTGAGTGAGTGAGTGAGTGAGTGAGTGAGTGAGTGAGTGAATTAACGAACGAATTAATAATGGATGAATGAATGGACAAATGAATGAATGAATGAATGGATGATTGATGGATGGACGAATGAATAAATGAATGAATGAACGGAAGGACGAATGGATAAATGAATGAGTGAGTGAGTGAGTGAGTGAGTGACTGAGTGACTGAGTGAATTAACGAACGAATTAATAATGGATGAATGAATGGACAAATGAATGAATGAATGAATGAATGATTGATGGATGGACGAATGAATAAATGAATGAATGAACGGAAGGACGAATGGATAAATGAGTGAGTGAGTGAGTGAGTGAGTGAGTGAGTGAGTGAGTGAGTGAGTGAGTGAGTGAATTAACGAACGAATTAATAATGGATGAATGAATGGACAAATGAATGAATGAATAAATGAATTAATTAATAATGAACGAATGAATGAATTGACGGATGGACGGAGAACGAATGAACGGATAAGCGGATGGACGAATGGACAAATGAATGAATGGATGAGTGAATGAATGAATGAATCAATCAATCAACCAATGAACAAACAAATAAATGAAGCTTAGGGAACAAAACCGATAAAGGGTTTAAAAGAGATAGTCTGCGTTTCGAGGAAAAGTTTTAAAATCCGTTTTAACAACGCTGCATCATCTGCGAGATTACACAGTGTCGGTGGAATTGACGATATTCAGTCAGACGAAATATGTCTGAGAAATCATCATGGCACTATAAACATACTCCACACTCACGGCACTCGCCTGAGCGAAACAAGTAAACCGGCAGGAAGGAACGTTTAGGGGTGGGGATAGTACTCTTTTCCTAGAAGATGCCGCTCAGAACGAAGCGAGCTGGGGTAGGAAGTTTGTCATGTTTTGACAAAAAAAAAAAAAACAAAGTTGCTTAAAACTAACGTATAGTTTCAAATCATAAGATTTATTTTGTTTCACGCTTTGAGCCTTAATGCGATTAAATGAACAGTAGAAGAGTAATTAATAATTGAGGGCATTAGTGTTAATATGTATAATACTAGAAAGCTAAGTAAAGGATATAGCCTATATTGCGGTCGAATAGTAACAAGCGCGAGACACAACTTGACAGCTCGCCAACCGCCTTCATACTAAGCTATACATTCCCGTTATAACCCATCAAGTAGGATCGTCCCAAAAGACACCAAGAGCAAATTACTTTTTCATCACTGCCCTTTCCTGTCCTGTGATTGCTTCGTCTACTCATATTATTTTCAATTCTATAGTACCTACAGAGACATCATTTTATTTTTACTTCAATTTTTACTGTGCCTGAGTTTTTTAATGTACTTCACTCCCACCCCTTCTACTAATGAAGTTCAACCGTCCCACGGTCATAGTAAACAGTACGTTCCAAAAATATATTCGCGTTTTCCAGTGACGAAAGAGTTTTCAGTATTGAATCATTTTCGCACAGGTACTGTCGTCCATTTGCCTACGTCGTATCCCGGTTCCCACCACCAGCTTTTATTCGCCAGCTAGTGGCTGGGCTGTCTTAGCTCCTTTCTCAGAACATTAATTTCTGTTAGGAATTGGACGTCTACGTAATATTATACAAGTGTTTAAAATAACTTAAATAAAAGGGCCTTGTTAAGGAATTAACTATCACGTGATTTCCTCCCTTTCTACGACCCTAGGACATAACCACTTGGACGGACAGTAGATAGTATTTCTGAGGAATTTTATCTTTTCGGATCGGGCAGAAGTGAAGATTGAATTTACAGTGCGTAAGGTACCCTTTTATAGAGGAGGTACAGAATTATTTCAACATGAGTTACTAGTACGAAGGACGAAACTGGTAATTGGGATTACGTACAATAGTCTAAAGTGCGATAATATGCACATTAGAATTGAAGCCTGTATCGAAATGAACGGCCACCATTTTAAAAAATGTGTTTAAATATCCATATTATGATTATTTTTCAATTTAACTTCATTCTCTATATTGTACGCTAATGTGCTGTAGACAGTATAATATACACTGCATAATGAATACGTCCACATGGACAGCTCAGTTCGTGAGTAAAAACACTCATTGTTAATACTGTACTGTATTTTGATTAAACAAAAACCTAATGAAAGTGATCAAACTCAAAAGCGCAATATTTCCTAGTTTACGTAAATGGATGAATACTTTTCTTCCCTCCTATACCTAGTAAAGTGATTTGTTTGTATATTACGCCAGTATCATCGAACTCCAGTCGAGGAAGGGGGTAGCAAACGGCGTTGATCCAGAGGTATAGGCAAGTTAATATTAAAAATGTTAGTAAAAATAAAATGATGTCCCTGTATAATCATGTCCGAAACTACTTCCTGGTCCCCTTATAATTACTAAATGGTTATTCTTAATAAAGCCATAACTATGTTTCTCCCAGAGTTCTGTGACATTAGTAAGTCCTGTATTTGGTTTTAAAATGTTCACAACGTCATATCTATTTAGTTTGTACTTGCTTACAAATGACTTTTAAATAATACGCAGCTTCATTGCCGCCCTCTCTCTATATCAACATTGAGTTTCAGTGTAGGCTATTTGTAATTTATTATTATTATCATTTTCATAATTCTCATTGCAGTTCCTCTATTTAAGGGGTTAGGTACAGCTTACAGCAGTAAATTTTTTTGGAAATATTCAACATTTTTTCCTCCATTACTGTATCTTGTATAATAGTGAAAATTGGTATGTGTAAAACACTGTCCTTCTGCTATATGAAGAAAATATTTTTAAGATTTTAAAAAAATATATATATATATTTTTTTACAAATTCAAAATGGTGGTAGTTCATTGTGCAGTGATGAAGCGTTTCCCTCATAATTCATAAACTTGATAACTTTTTCATGTTCTCTGTCTTTTATTATAGTACTGAAACTCATGTTTACAATATCATGCTCTTTCAACTACATTCCTTAATAAATATTTTTTTTATTTTGTGTTAGAATTACTGATACTTGACCATTTTTCAAATGAATGTATTTTTTATCAGACAATCTATCAAAGGTAGAGAAGTGATCTTGCATCGTATTGTAGATATAACATGCATAAATACACACAAAAAATTCCATCACTGAATGTTGGATATTTTTTTAGTTATGTGGGAAATACTTCATCACTGCATAGTGAAATGAATTTTGAAAAAAAAAATGTAAATAATTTGTTTAAATCTTAAAAATATTTTATGCTCGACCATGCCGAAATGTAGTAATTATACACGTGGTAGCAGTCCTTTAATGCATGTCATTAAAGTACACCTATTCATTAAAGTTGAGGTTTTCGATTATTCTCGGATATACAATCGAAAGACAACTGGCAAAACGTCACGGAGGCTGGAAATCCAATACTGTCGCAGAAGGTTATGTTCTGTTACTATAATAATTAGCGTTAATTGTAAATAATATTCAAATAAACTTAATTTGTCATCTCGTTTTTCAATGTCGAATTCAATTTCAAGGTTATATCAAGTTTAACGTTTATCTTACTCTCTAGGTTATATCAAGGTCGTCGACATTCGTTGCCCGGAAAAAATCAATACTTTCGCGTCTGCGCACATCTCACAATTTACGAGATTGCACAAGGTCAGTTCGCTCCCCAGTCACATAAGAATAAGATGAATACTTATGAATAATTTCAAGTTAGAAATATGGTCGAGCATAAAAAGTCATATGAAACTTGCCTATAATGGTAATTAAGACGCGAGGATGTTTATGAAACGAGCGCAAGCGAGTTTCATAATTTTCATACGAGCGTCTTAATTACTATCATTATAGGCTCGTTGCATAATGTACTATTTTCATATAGTAGAAGGACAGTGTTTTACTTTCATTATTGTACAAGATACAGTAGTAGAGGAAAAAAAATGTTGAATATTTCCAAAATTTTACTGCTGTAAGCTGTACCTAACGCCTTAAGCACCAAAATCAAACTTCATCCCTTAAATATCCACGCTCCAGCTATAAGATCGCAGTATTATTGATTTTGTCGGATATAAGTTGGAGAATTGCTTCTCAATACTCAAATCGAAGACAGACAGCAGCAGAAGTTCGCTGTAGTATTTTAATTACACAAAAAGGTTCCACTCTTTGTGGCAGACTGGCAAAACAATGCGATAAGACAGTGGCCAATCAGTAAGTTGTAGGACCCAAATAAAAGCAGTGTCGCCGATATTTTCCCGCTCCATACATCGCTCTTGCTCTCAAGAGCGTGATATAGATTTCCGTCTCTTTACTCCTCTCTCTCGGCTTCCTCTTTACTCTTTCCTAATGTTGCAAAACCATTCCACTTCTGATGGCTTCTACCAAACAAACTCCAATTTCTTTTCTTAGTTTCGTTTAAAGGGTCTTTTATTGGTTGCGTCCTAAAGTAATGCCTTGGAGTTCACTTCCAATCCTTTTCCAACAAGTCTACTGCAAGAATATTTAAAGCGACAAAATATCAACAAAATGCAAGTTCTGGAGAATTACAAGAAAATGCTAACTTACTACACGACTACCTATAATACAAAGTATTAGGGGCTGCAAGACAATACACACTTTTAAAAACAGCTTAAAAGATAACCTCCTTAGCATTTCACTCCAATCATACTGACTTAAAGTATCACTGTCTACATTGTTACTCCTTCCTTTAGACATGCATCCTGATAGTGCTGTATTTTCAAAATTGTCTCATAATAATCTCTTTCTATTACCTAACATTATTTGAAATATATTAACATTCTATATATTTTAGCTTAATTCTGCTACATAGTTTGTATTTCAGTGTTGAATTAATAGTTCATAGTATTTTGTTGTTTAATTCGTAAATAACTCTTGTATACATGTAGCTCTTATCTAAATCAAATTGTTGAATTCTTTGTAAGTTAAGGCGTATGTATGTATACTTTTTGCTGGTTGAGTGGAAGAGAAGGCCTTACGACCTTAACTCTGCCAGCTTGAATACATTATTATTATTATTATTATTATTATTATCATTATTATTATTATTATTACTATTATATTTCTAATATTATGCCCAGTTTCTGAAAAGACAGTTACCTGTACATACAGAGTTATCTATGATTTAACGTGCTTATATGTTTAAAATTAATTTCCGAAACAACAGTTATCGTCATCTTTTTTTTTTATTGGGTTATTTAACGACGCTGTATCAACATCTAGGTTATTTAGTGTCTGAATGAAATGAAGGTGATAATGCCGGTGAAATGAATCCGGGGTCCAGCACCGAAAGTTACCCAGCATTTACTCGTGTTGGGTTGAGGGAAAACCCCGGAAAAAACCTCAACCAGGTAACTTGCCCCGACCGGGATTCAAACCCGGGCCACCTGGATTCGCGGCCAAACGCGCTGACCGTTACTCCACAGGTGTGGACTATCGTCATCTTTACAGTTATCTGTGTTTCACCTGGTAACTGTGCTTCGGCCTGTAGTTACCTGGCTGTTAGTACCGATTCGAACAAATAATTATATGCAGCGCTACTGTATTACTGAAATAACTACTGAAGCTTTCCTGGCGACGTGATAACTCAAAATTTTCTCAGGCTTCCAGCCTGGTCATAAGTTGGTGATCCACCGACGTTTCGAGGGTACCCAGCTACTTAATTTATAAATTAAGGAGCTGGGTACTCTTAGTTATCATTTAACCCTGAAGATTAGAAGATGAACATCCTCGAAACGTCGGTGGATTGTATTGTATTGTATATGGTATTCATACATTGCTTCACAGCTAGAATCTGGAACAAGTCAAAAAACTTAATACTATTATAAAGTCTTACGGTGCTATGCATAGACATTTCATTAGCCCGCGCTACAAGCGTGCTAAACTAGCCCCGACTATCGACTGATTACTTGTACAGGATTCATATTTTAGCCTATCATATCGCTAACACTGGTTTATGAATATGAAAAACGTTAGTTCGCTGATCATCCACCGGAAGACCGCGCTAAGAATGTCTATGAATATGGTCCTAAGGGTGCTATATAGACATTTCGCTAGCCCGCGCTACGAGCGTACTAAACTAGCCCCGGCTATCGACTGATTACTTGTACAGGATTCATATCTTAGCCTATCATATAGCTAACACTGGTTTATGAATATGAAAAACGTTAGTTCGCTGATCATCCACCGGAAGACCGCGCTAAGAATGTCTATGAATATGGCCCTAAGGGTGCTATATATAGACATTTCGCTAGCCCGCGCTACGAGCGTACTAAACTAGCCCCGACTATCGACTGATTACTTGTACGGGATTCATATCTTATCATATCGCTAACACTGGTTTATGAATATGAAAAACGTTAGTTCGCTGATCATCCACCGGAAGCTCGCGCTAAGAATGTCTATGAATATGGCCCTAAGGGTGCTATATATAGACATTTCGCTAGCCCGCGCTACGAGCGTACTAAACTAGCCCCGACTATCGACTGATTACTTGTACAGGATTCATATCTTATCATATCGCTAACACTGGTTTATGAATATGAAAAACGTTAGTTCGCTGACCATCCACCGGAAGCCCGCGCTAAGAATGTCTATGAATATGGCCCTATATTTATAGTCACAGTGTAGATGAAATATATACAAAAGAGATTTAAAATATAGTCTACTAGTACAACACACAGTTTTAGTATCAGTTTCATGAAGTGTTATTGAATGTCATGAATTCATCTACAGAATAGAAGGCGTGAGAAATTAGGTACTTCTTTAATTTGGCCCTAAATAATCTTATGTTTTGAGTTTCATTTTTTATATCGATAGGGAGGCTATTAAAATTTTACTGCCATATAACGCACTCCTTTTTGATAGCACGATAGACTTGCCGATGGAGTATGAAAGTCTGAAAAATCACCAACTTATGACCCGGCTGGAAGCCCGAGAAAATTTTTAGTTACTGTATTACTGTTTTGTAAACTATAATAACAGATATTAAATAATAATATAGATCACAATAAATTGATTTATTATATTATCTGTATAGCTTTAAAAATTTTGGCGTTGTATTTACGTAACCTAAAGGGACACTCAACTATATTTTGGAACTTTTTTCCTATTTGACCAATCTTTTTCAAATTTGGAGAGAAAAAGTTTAATATATACATGGAAAGTAACATGCAAAATCCCAGCTCATTAGATCCAATACTTTTCAAAATAAAAAATATTTCAATTTTAATCAATCATTAATTGAAATATCACTTTTAATAATCATTTTTTATTTTTTGGCTTTGTGCATTTGACTGTGACTTCTCAATGAATAGGGGAAGAATTCTGCTTATTGATTTAGTTCTGTCACGTAAACTAGTGTATAAATTTAATTTGTCATTTCTATGACACTTTTTCTCCAATTTCTAAGTCGAGTGTCCCCTTATGATAAATGTTTTACTTTCTATGACATATTAGGATAATAATGTGTGTTTATAAACACAATTTTGAACATCTCAATTTTAATTTTCGTCATCAACTAAAGATTCTATGTCGTCAGTCGTGTAATATTTTATTCTTGGATGTTCTACCAATGCCAATGGTATTTCGGTCTCTGAAAAGTCGATTTGAATACATGGGAGCATTCATACGGACGAATGTAAAATATTTTGATATGTTTATCAGTATGGCTGCCATAGCCACACAGCTGAATATGGTTGCAGTCAATTATTGCCTTTTTTAATCATATTATGATTGAGATAGAAGTGTACAAGTACACTACCGTTTATCACATAGTTCTTTAATTAAAATGCCTTGCATCTACTTGTATAGAGCTCATTGTGTATCCATCAGCCATTTTACTGCTGAAAACTTCTGCAAACAAAAGTAACTACAAGGACATCATTTTATTTTTACTTCAATTTTTATTGTACCTGAGTTTTTGAATGTACTTCATTCCCACCCCTTCTACCAATGCAGTTTCAACTGTCCTCCACACAGAACCAAGGCCGCATATGGTAAACAGCACTGAGTTAGTGAGTATAATACGTTCCAGAAATATGTTCAAGTTTCCCAGTGACGAAAGAGCTTTCAATATTGAATCATATTTTCGTACAGGTACTGTCCGTTTGCCTACGTCGCATCCCGATTTTCCCCACCTGCTTCTGCTCGCCCCTCTGTAAAAGCGGGGATGTCTTAGCTCTTTTCTGAAAACAGTAATTTCTGTTAGGAATTGGACGTTTATGTGATATCATACAACTGTTTAAAATAACTTAAATAAAAGGGCCACGTTAAGTAATTAACTGTCACGTGACCCCCCCCCCCCATTTCTACTATCCTGCGGCATCACTTGGACGGACGGTAGATAGCATGTCTGAATAATTTTATCTGTGCGGGTTGGGCAGAAGTGAAGATTGAATTTACAGTAGTAAGGTACTCTTTTATAGAGTAGGTACAGAATTATTTCAACATGAGTTACTAGTACGAAGGACGAAACTGGCAATTGGAATTAGATGCAATAATTCATAGTGCGATAATATGCACAAAAGAACTGAAGCCTGTATCGAAATGAACGGCCACCATTTTCAAAAATGTGTTTAAATATTCATATTATGATTATTTTTCAGTTTAGCTTCTTTCCCCTTATTGTATGCTAATGTGCTGTAGACAGTATAATAGGCCTATACATCGCTCAGTTCGTGAGTAAAAACACTTATTCTTAATACAATACTGTATTTTGATTAAACAAAAAGCCAATGAAAATTATGAAACTCAAAATCGCTATATTTCCTAGTTTACGTAAATGGACGAACTACTTTTCTTCCCTCCTATACCTAGTAGAGTGATTTGTTTGTGTTTTACCCCAGTATCATCAAACTACAGTCGTGGAAGGGGATAGCAAACTGTGTTTCCGGTTCTCTAAAGGTATAGCCAGGTTAATGTTAAAAATGTTAGTAAAAATAAAATGATGTCCCTGTATAAATTACTAAAAAAAATCACTAACAAAATACTAGTGGAGACATCTATGGACGACAATAGATACTGAACTTGAAGTTACCTCAACTGTTAGTTACAAGTGCTGATAAATCTACATTCAAAGTTCCGGAAACTCATGAAAGTTATCAGTGCAATTAAATTTATAAGAGCAGTTAAGTAACTGAGAGTTAACTGAGGTGTACTAGAAACCGGGTATTAGTCTATTTTATGTGTTTTTGCTTTACGTTTAGAGCATTTCACTTTTACGAAACAAAGTGCCATGTAAACTAATAACAATATTTTAATGTTTAATATTCGGTGAAATCTGTCATAAGCGACCAAAGGGCTTTTTATAAGGAATGTTTGTTAACAAAGATGGCCACAGAATTAAAGTGAAGCAATTTCAGAATGTTGTCACACGATTTATTCTTCTTTATTACGATTTTAATACTTGAGAGCAATGTATATTGCATGAGGAAAAGAAGATGACATATCATCAAAATCAGAGCCTGGTAATAAGATATCAGGTGGATTTTCATCGCCTTGATTGGAGGAACTTCCACTCTAAGTTATATTAGGCCTATATTGATTTAGGACCGATATTGTACTCGTGGAAATATCGATTAATGTCAATATTATATTGGTTTCCATATCGATAAGCACACCTGCTTCATTATATCGCGAATTTACCATAATATAGTACATTATGCAACGAGCCTATAATGGTAGTAATTAAGACGTGAGTATGTTTGTTTATGAAACTCGCTTGTGCTCGTTTCATAATTTTCATACGAGCGTCTTAATTACCATTATAGGCAAGTTTCATACGACTTTTTATGCTCGACCATATTTCTAACTTGAAATTATTCATAAGTATTCATGTTATAACCATAACATGTAAGTGAAGAGCGGAAGTGACCTTCTAAATTGTGAGATGTGCGCAAACACGAAAGTATTGATTTTTTCCGAGGAACGAATGTCATTGACCTTGATATAATCTAGAGAATAACATGAACATTAATATTGATATAACCTGGAAATTGATTTAGAATTGAAAAATGAGATGACAAATTGAATTTATTTGAATATCATTTACAATTAACGCTGATTATTATAGTAACAGAACATAACCTTCTGCGACAGTATTGGATTTCCAGCCTCCGTGACGTTTCGCTAATTGTCTTTCGATTGTATATCCGAGAATAATCGATACTTGCGGTTTTATAATGGTACAATGGTGATTTCTCATTGGCTGATAAACTGAAGTATAATGAATAGGTGTACTTTAATGAGGTGCATTAAAGGGCTACTACCAGGTGTATAATTACTACATTTCGGCATGGTCGAGCATAAAATAATTTATACGTTATTCTTAATGTAGTTACATTGGCATTATTGAATGCTTGCTACAGATTATTAAATTTTATTTTGTGAGGTACAGAACTTGAGTCTACAGCATAGATAGCCTATATACGCGAATTATCGTTTCAATAAAAGGGAAGACAATCTTCGTCTCCTTTTTCTGAGAGTCTTTTGTAGAGCAAGGATATTATTTTCTTCACCAATCATAAGAGTTTTATTTTGAGAAGAAAGGAAGTAGAAGAAAAGATATCATAAAGAAAGCTTTTAGAGATGAAATTGGAGGAACATAAGGCAGCTTCTCATTGTTATGTCTTCTGTGTCAGTTCTTCTCCTGGACATTTAATAAGACTTTTTACCATGAGAGAGTTGATAGCTTCGGAACAAGCAATAGCGGCCTTTATAGTAATGCCAATTTAAGAGCGGAAATGAAGGAGCAGTTAAACGCATTTCATCCAGAGTTTAAGATTAAAATCACCATTTACAGCAGAAGAAGCATGCGTGAAAATGTCGTAGTTCTTTTGAGAATGTGTTTCAATATGAATTGTTAGGTTTCTTGCTATTATATCCGAGGTTCGCCGGTTCAAAACTGGTCGAGGAGACAAAAATCTTTTTGAATGCAATCAAATCTGGGAGGATCATGCAGAACAATGTCATTGAATTATGTTCACGTATAAGAGGACAATAGGCACAAACTCGCTCACTCGAAATCAATACAACTATGAAATCTGCCTCGGCATGGGGAACTATTAATAATGAAATTCCTCAAGGATCAATATTAGGTCCCCTACTTTTTCTAGGGTTCATAAATGATCTTGTCCCCCCAAATAAAAGATGTTGGTCATTCCATATTATTTGCAGATGACACAAGTATAGTAATTACAGACAATAACTCCAACACATTCCAATCTTCAACAGAGGAAATTCTCTTCAAAATATGCGACTGGATCTCAGTCAATAAATTAGTATTAAATTGTAACAAAACTAACATAATTCATACGATGAGAGAGTAATGGAACGGAGAAAAATTCTCTCCGGCACCGGGATTTGAATCCAGGTTTTCAGCTCTACGTGCTGATGCTTTATCCACTAAGCCACACTGGATACCCATCCCGGTGTCGGACAGAATCGTCTCAATTTAAGTTCCAACACTTGGGTTCCCTCTAGTGGCCGCCCTCTGCACTACGTCATAGATGTCTATGAGCGTAGGACTGAAGTCCACACATGTGCTGAGGAGCACTCGTTATGAGTGACTAGTTGGCCGGGATCCGACAGAATAAGCGCCGTCTTAAATCACGAAGTGATTTACGCATATCATATATATTATTTACGTTCATAGACATCTATGACGTAGTGCATAGGGCGGCCACTAGAGGGGACCCAAGAGTTGGAACTTAAATTGAGACGATTCTGTCAGACGCCGGGGTGGGTATCCGGTGTGGCTTAGTGGATAAATCATCAGCACTTAGAGCTGAAAACCCGGGTTCAAATCCCGGCGCCGGAGAGAATTTTTCTCCTTTCCGTTACTCTTTCATCGTATTATGACGCAGAATATCGGCATGGAAATATCATAATGTACTTCGGTACATTAAATAAATAATATATATATATATATAAATAACATAATTCAATTTAAATCCTGTCCAAATTCAACCTCGCAAATTTCTAGCACAATAATTAACAATAGAATCGTATTAGAAAAAACAACAACGAAATTTCTTGGCTTAAGAATCGATAATGTGTTAAATTGGGAAAAATCATATTAAAGAAATTACTCCCAAATTAAATTAAGCATGTTTTGGTATTAGATCTATGCAAAAGTTAGTAAATATCAATACCTTAAAAACAATATACTTTGCATACTTTCACTGGGCAATGAGTTTTGGAATAATATTCTGGGGAAATTCCACAGATAGCACATGGAGTGTCGTGAGAGTTCAACGTACCCTCAGAAGGGATTTTCAACATGCGGCAACTATTGACAAGACGATTCTGAAGAGATACAATACATACCAACTTATGTCTATTGGCAGTTTAATTCAACAGTTAATTTGTTAAGGCACATACTTATTTCAATTAAGTTAATCGTGTGACGAAATAAGATGAGTTCCCACATTCTAAATCTTTAATTCAGAAGCGCCCTTTTTAGGAACCATTTTTCAGCCTTCTGATCGCGTAGGACAGTTTTCAACAGTAATCTCACTAGACGTTTTGACTTATCTAGAGAAAATCAAAACTCGAGTGGGATTTAATTAACTATTACAAGATTAGAAGAAAGTATATAAAGATTAGAAGTAACGAAGTACTCCAATACAATAAAATATTAATTGACTTACGAAAATACAACTGTCTTCAAATGTATTATTGTACCATCTCACCATTACAAATATTACGCTAGATGATGCTAGATAGCAGTAGTGAGCAATGCCTTCTCGTCGAGAAGTTCTCGATCTATTATACACGATATACTAGTCAAGAAGGCTTTGTTGATTCACTTTCATTTTTATTAAAATGCAACATTTCACTTCAATTATCCGAATCCCAGTAATCAACGTCACTTGACAGATGATTTTCAATAAATCTTAATATTAAACAATCTCTGATACGTGACTATCCATAATATCATATAGTAGAAGCTATAACATAACCTAACTAATATACACAAGTTTTAATTAACGACGATGACATAAAAAATAAACATGAATAATTTTAAAAGGAATAATTATTGAATGTACAATTTTCAAATTTGAATGTGGTTGGTGGTTCAATTGATGTTACATTGGGCGTGTGCGTAATAGAAGTGGAACTCGTTGATTTAGGCCTACATGGTGTATTCAACTTATTCAGAATTTCCGAATGAATAATTTTAAAAGGAATAATTATTGAATGTACAATTTTCAAATTTGAATGTGGTTGGTGGTTCAATTGATGTTATATTGGACATGTGCGTAATAGAAGTGGAACTCGTTGATTTAGGCCTACATGGTGTATTCAACTTATTCAGGATTTCCGAATGGTGCTCTTCATTTATTTGTAAATCGGATTTAAGAAGATGCATAGGTATGATCAGTGATTTTTATTAATTCTTGTTCTTGAATGCCAATGCGAGTCATATTTGAAACTGCTGTGCATCGACTGGAGTGGTTTGTAATTTTATATATATATATTTTTTTTTTGACGTCCAGACCAGCGCAGTTTCAAATGTTGGCAAACAAAGAAACAAATGCTTCTTCTTCTTCTTTGGCACTACGGCCCTTGTAGTCTAGCCTTGGCCTCCCTTAGGATCTTGGTCCATTCCTGTCCAACCAGAGCCTTCTGCCTCCATCTTCTCACGCCTAGAGTCCTTAAATCTTCCTCCACTCCATCCAACTATCTTAGTTTCTGTCTGCCAATATTGCGCCTGCCTTCTGGTTTTGTGTTTAGAATCTTTTTTTGGTATTCTCTGATCATTCATCCTGATTACATGTCCTAACCATTGCAACCTACGGGCTTTGATTTCAGCAACAATATCTGGAGATTTATATTGAGTTTTCAGTTCTGTATTATATCTAATCCTCCAGTGCCCATTCTCATATTTAGGACCATAGATTTTCCTTAGAATTTTCCTTTCCCATGTCATCAGTTGTTCCATTTTCTTCGACAGAGTCCAAGTTTCACTGCCATAAAGCACAATTGGTCTTACGACTGTTTTATATAATGTAAGTTTTGCTTTTTTACTTATGCATCTTGCTCTCAAAGTTTTGTTAAGGGCTCTCAGGCATCTATTTCCCCCAGCAATTTTTTGCCTCATATCCGCATCTGCAGTGTTTTCTTGGGTAATTAGAACTCCTAGATATTTAAAAGAATCTACTTCCTCATATTTCTGTCCATTTATTATAATATCTTTATTACAAACGCCACTTGGTATTATGTTTCTCATGTATTTAGTTTTCTCTTTATTAATTTTTAACCCCATGTGCTCTGCTTCCATTTGAATTTGGTTTACTATTTCATTTAGCACTCCAAGAGATCTACTCATGACCACAATATCATCCGAATAGGCCATGCACTTTCTGGTCCTATTAAATATGGTACCATTAAAATTTATATCAATGTTCCTAATGACTTTTTCAAGGCCGATGTTAAACAGAATTGTAGATAAGGAGTCTCCTTGCCTCACCCCATTTACTGTTAAGAATTTATCAGATAGTTTTGTTTGTATCTTTACCTTATTATATGTTTTGGAGAGGGTTATTTTAGAAACAAATGCTAGGGACGCGATAAAATTAAACAAATGATAGGGACGCGATAAAATTAAACAAATGCTATGGACGCGATAAAATTGTGCGATAAGCAGCCATGATTGGTTGAAATACGTCCTTTCGTACCGTTTTATTGGTCAAAAGTAGTATGACGTAGTAAGAGTGTAATAGTCACTGAAAAATAACTCCTACAATTGTATGATTAGTTGATATGTATTGACATATTTATTTGTATACTCCAATAGCCATGCCATTGATCAATGAAATCTTAAGTTTGAAGTATTTTTGTAAGTACATTATGATATAATTTACTAAGTCGTACAAGAATGAATGAATAAAATGGTCAGAATATTATACTTTCAATTAGGCCTACATCGGTTTCAATTTGAGCTCATTCAAAGCACGGGACACGAGATAAAATACTTTTAAAATGGTTTCTGAAAACCAAAATTAATTTTCAAATTATAGGTAGGCTATATGGTAACTTGGAAATATTGAAGCATTTAAAGAAATACACAGTTTTTGCTATTCAGAATCTACTTACTAAAATATGGTGACTTCCACAGAAGAGTGGGCAGCTTGGCTAGAGTACAGCAACTGAAACAATAAAAATTGTGTGAGAAAGTAGCTGCTTAGAATTACGATATTTATCACGTAGTTTTATATTTTTATGTAGTGCCATATCAAAGTTATTAAAATTTCTATTAAAATATTTTAATAAAATAAAATAATACATTTGTTTAATGTTGAAAACTTTGAAATGTTTAAACAACAATTCAGTTGGGTAATCTTTCTGCTTTTTAAACAAATTTTTAATACTTTCTTCTGTAGTAAAATTAACGAATAAAGGTTGGATTTATAAGTTCCACCCCAACTTATAATACTTACTTACTGGCTTTTAAGGAACCCGGAGGTTCATTGCCGCCCTCACATAAGCCCGCCATTGGTCCCTATCCTGAGCAAGATTAATCCAGTCTCTACCATCATATCCCACCTCCCTCAAATCCATTTTAATATTATCTTCCCATCTACGTCTCGGCCCCCCCAAAGGTCTTTTCCCCTCTGGCCTCTCAACTAACACTCTATATGCATTTCTGGATTCGCCCATACGTGCTACATGTCCTGCCAATCTCAAACGTCTGGATTTAATGTTCCTAATTATGTCAGGTGAAGAATGCAATGCGTGCAGCTCTGCGTTGTGTAACTTTCTCCATTCTCCTGTAACTTCATCCCTCTTAGCCCCAAATATTTTCCGAAGAACCTTATTCTCAAAAACCCTCAATCTCTGTTCCTCTCTCAAAGTGAGAGTCCAAGTTTCACAGCCATACAGAACAACCGGTAATATAACTGTTTTATAAATTCTAACTTTCAGATTTTTTGACAGGAGACTGGATGATAAAAGCTTCTCAACCGAATACCGAATAATAACAGGCATTTCCCATATTTATTCTGTGTTTAATTTCCTCCCGAGTGTCATTTATATTTGTTACTGTTGCTCCAAGATACTTGAATTTTTCCACCTCTTCGAAGGATAAATCTCCAACTTTTATAGTTTCATTTCGTACAATATTCTGATCACGTGACATAATCATATACTTAGTCCCCCAACTTATAATACCATACATAAATATAGATTGAATTTGGACGGATATTATTTCGATCATGTATGTATTTATATCCTACCGTACCAAAAATTTTCTGTAAACTTTTTAATTTTTTATTTTACCATGTTTATTCATTTTCCTTTTTTTAACATTTGAAAAATTCACACTAAAACCCAGATCAAATTCAATTATCCAACATTTCCTACGAGCATATCCTCGAAGTCGAAAAAACAGCGTGCAAACATAACGCATTGTGCCGACCTTCGAAAGAAAAACCACTGGAGAATTTTGAAAATGAAAGTAAAAACTTAATAATTTTGAAAAAATTGTCAAAATTTCAATCTTATCTCCTTTCGTTGTCACAATGTATTAGGGGCTGCAAGACAATAAACACCTTTAAAAACAGCTTAAAATATAACCTTATTAGCATTTCACTCCAATCATACTGATTTAAACTATAATTGACTACATTGTTACTTCTTTCTTTAGACATCATCCTGATAGTGCAGTATTTTCAAAGTTGTCTCATAATAATCTCTTTCTATTATCCAATAAAAAGGTAAAAGGTAAAGGTATCCCCGTAACATGCCATGAAGGCACTAGGGGGGCATAGAGGTAGAGCCCCATGCTTTCCATGACCTCGGCACTAGAATGAGGTGGTGTGGTCAGCACCACGCTCTGACCGCCTTTTACCCCCGGGAAAGACCCGGTACTCAATTTTATAGGAGGCTGAGTGAACCTCGGGGCCGTTCTGAAAGTTTGGCAACGAGAAAAAATCCTGTCACCACCTGTGATCGAACCACGGACCTTTCAGTCCGTAGCCAACTGCTCTACCAACTGAGCTACCCGGCCGCCTCTATTATCTAATATTACATACTTACAAATGGCTTTTAAGGAACCCGAAGGTTCATTGCCGCCCTCACATAAGCCCGCCATTGGTCCCTATCCTGTGCAAGATTAAGCCAGTCTCTATCATCATACCCCACCTCCCTCAAATCCATTTTAATATTATCCTCCCATCTACGTCTCGGCCTCCCTAAAGGTCTTTTGTCCCTCCGGTCTCCCAACTAACACTCTATATGCATTTCTGGATTCGCCCATACGTGCTACATGCCCTGCCCATCTCAAACGTCTGGATTTCAAGTTCCTAATTATGTGAGGTGAAGAATACAATGCGTGCAGTTCTGTGTTGTGTAACTTTCTCCATTCTCCTGTAACTTCATCCCTCTTAGCCCCAAATATTTTCCTAAGCACCTTATTCTCAAACACCCTTAACCTATGTTCCTCTCTCAGAGTGAGAGTCCAAGTTTCACAGCCATATAGAAGAACCGGTAATATAACTGTTTTATAAATTCTAACTTTCAGATTTTTGGACAGCAGACTGGATGATAAGAGCTTCTCAACCGAATAATAACACGCATTTCCCATATTTATTCTGCGTTTAATTTCCTCCCGAGTGTCATTTATATTTGTTACTGTTGCTCCAAGATATTTGAATTTTTCCACCTCTTCGAAGGATAAATCTCCAATATTTATATTTCCATTTCGTACAATATTCTGGTCACGAGACATAATCATATACTTTGTCTTTTCGGGATTTACTTCCAAACCGATCGCTTTACTTGCTTCAAGTAAAATTTCCGTGTTTTCCCTAACCGTTTGTGTATTTTCTCCTAACATATTCACGTCATCCGCATAGACAAGAAGCTGATGTAGCCCGTTCAATTCCAAACCCTGCCTGTTATCCTGAACTTTCCTAATGGCATATTCTAAAGCGAAGTTAAAAAGTAAAGGTGATAGTGCATCTCCCTGCTTTAGCCCGCAGTGAATTGGAAAAGGATCAGATAGAAACTGACCTATACGGACTCTGCTGTATGTTTCACTGAGACACATTTTAATTAATCGAAC
Source organism: Periplaneta americana (assembly GCF_040183065.1). Taxonomy (NCBI): domain Eukaryota; kingdom Metazoa; phylum Arthropoda; class Insecta; order Blattodea; family Blattidae; genus Periplaneta; species Periplaneta americana. The sequence continues at coordinate 20,633,102 of NC_091120.1, forward strand.
TAGTTTCTTGGGAATACCAAATTCAATAAGAATATCATATAATACTTCCCTCTTAACCGAGTCATATGCCTTTTTGAATTATTTGAAATATATTAACATTCTACGTGGTACAGTCATTAAGTTCTATGACTTGACGCCTCGAGGGTAGGCTCCCACAGGAATCTGGATGTATCACAAGATGCCGCATAACACGGCGTACAGTTAAACAAAACCACACCCTCCCTCAAAATAGTCTCCGTTGGCCGTTATGCACGTTTGCCAACGTTGGTATAGCTGCTGGAAGCACCGTTGAAAGATGTTGGCAGGAAGGTCCCGTATGGCTTCTCTTGTGGCAGTCATGACCTCTTCGGAAGAATGAAATCTACGCCCACGTAGGGTTGCTTTCATCGAGGAAAGAGAAAAAAATCGCATGGTGCGAGATCCTTGCAAAAAACGTCGGTGCCACCTAAATACAACATTGCGACTCACTGCGTCCTCACCGTAAACTTGCTGCATCATTTGAAGCGTTTCGGCAGTAGTTTTGCCTAATTTCTGGCAGAACTTTATGTTTGCCCGTTGCTCAAATTGTGACATCTCGGGTTCCGACGTGCGCATTCAAATCACCGTCACAACAAAGACCGTAGTTCTGCTTACAGTGCATGCACTCAACTGTCTCTTGTTGGGTCGAGAGACTAACTGACAAGGTATCATACCATGGCGCCACCTATGCGCTATAGTGCACCACAACGCCACTATGCGCTCAGTATTAGAACTTAATGACTGTACTGCGTATGTATATTTTAGCTTAATTCTGCTACACAGTTTATTTCAGTGTTTAATTAATAGTTCGTAGTATTTTGTTGTTTAATTCGTAAATAACTCTTGTATACATGTAACTCTCATCTAAATAAAATTGTTGAATTCTTTGTAAATTCATGCATATGCATATACACTTTTTGCTGGTTGAGTGGAAGAGAAGGCCTCACGGCCTTAACTCTGCCAGCTAAAATAAATCATTATTATTATTATTATTATTATTATTATTATTATTATTATTATTATTATTATTATTCTTAGTTTTAGAACAGTTTGGATTTAGAAAACAAAAATCGACAGAGAATGCTGCTTTTAGTTTGGTGGATGAAATACTAAATTCATTAAATTCGAAACTACATGTAGGTGGGATTTTTTGTGACTTGGCTAAAGCATTTTATTGTGTAGACCATAGTATATTAGTAAAAAAATTGAAGTTTTATGGTATTAAAGATGAGATGTTGGGTTGGTTTACATCGTACTTATCAAATAGAAAACAAAAATTAGAAGTAAATGTACCAAATAGTCATAAAGTTACTTATTCAGAATTTAGAAATATTAAACATGGTCTTCCGCAGGGGTCAATTTTAGGTCCATTGTTGTTTCTAGTTTATATTAATGATTTAGCCTTGACCATAAACAATTCATCCCATGTAATTTTATTTGCAGATGATACAAGTGTAATTATTTCAAGCAAACAATACGATCATTTTATAAACACTTCTAATACAGTGCTGAATCTAATGAATGAATGGTTCCATGCAAATAAACTAGCACTTAATGTTGATAAAACCAGTGCAGTCAAATTTAGTACACACAATAGTGCTCAGGTTTCCTACAGTATTCGATTAAATGGAACTCATCTCAAAGAATCTATAAGCGCAAAGTTTCTTGGTTTAGAATTGGATAATCACTTGAACTGGAAAACGCATATAGAATGTATTAGTCGTAAATTGAGCTCTGCCTGTTATGCATTAAGATCCTTGTCTACTATTGGTGATATAAACTTATTTAAACTGTCATACTTTGCATATTTTCACTCTGTAATGAAATATGGATTAATATTCTGGGGTAACTCGTCTGAAGCTAAACACGTTTTTGTTTTACAAAAGAAAGCTATAAGAATAATGGCCGGTGTGCATAAAAGGACCTCATGTAAAAATATTTTCCGAAACTTAGAAATCTTGACTTTACCTTGTGAATACATTCTTTCCCTAATGATGCTGTATATTAAGAACCAAGATAAATTCAGTACTAATCAAGACATTCATCATTTTAATACAAGACATAAATCAGATCTTCATCTACACTCTGTTAGTCTAAGCTTTTTTAAAAAAGGAGTTCGCTATTCATGTATAACAGTCTTCAATGCACTGCCTAATTATCTTAAAGATTTTAAGAACAACTAGAAAAGGTTCAGAAAAGAATTAACCAAATTTCTACATACTCATACCTTCTACACAATTGATGAATTGTTTATGCTTGTGAATTGAATTATTCTACTTAAATGACATGTACAATTTTATATAGCTCAACTAAAATATGTTTTTATATTGACTTAATCTGTTTACTATGTATTGTATTTTTTGTTTAGCATAACTGATGAATTGTATGTACTGTAAATTGAATAGTATACTGTATAGGTCAACTGATGAATTGTTTAAGCTTATAAATTGAATTAATCTACTTCATATGAATTGTATAGCTTAACGAAAATAAGTTTGTAAATTGAACTAATTTGATTGTATATGTTTGTATAGTTTGGCTGATGAATTGTATATGTTCTTAAAATGATTACTAGTCTGTGTAGCTCTACTGATGAATTGTATATAGACCTACTGTAAATTGAATGGTAATATGTATGGCTCAACTGATGAATTGTTTATGATTATAAATTGAATTAATCTACTTGATATTAATTGCACAAATTTGTATAGCTTAATGAAAGTATGCTACTTTGTATTGTATATATTTGTATAGTTTTGGCCGATGAGTTGTATATGCTTTAAATTGGATAGTAATCTATATAGCTCTACTGATAAATTGTTTGTGTTTGTAATTTGAAGTAGTTTGCATGATATGTATTATCAATTTCTGTATATCACAACTGGTTGAATTGTTTATGCCTTAAATTTAATTAAATTGCTTTGTATTATAATATAGCTCAACTTATGAATGATCGTTTGCGTTTGTAAATTTAATAATCTGATTGGCTATGTATTGTATACTTTTAGTAGAGCCATCGATGTTGCTCAGTCGACAGACTCGCTGGGCTGCTGATCCGGAGCTGCGTTCGGGCTTGGGTTGGATCCCCCTTTGGACTTTGGTTTCTTCGGAGGTTTTCCCCAGCCGTGGGACTGAAGCCGGATGGTCTATGGCGAGTCCTTGGCATCAACCCCTTTGATTTGATTACCCCCTTTGATTTGATTACCTGGTTCGGTTTTTCCGAGGTTTCCCCCACCGAAAAGGCAAATGCCGGGTAATATTTTGGCGAATCCTCGGACCTCATCTCATCTCACTACATCTCGCCAAAATGTAAAAAAATTGTACAAAATTGTAAAAATTGTAGAAAATTACTAAATTGTAAAACTATAAAAATTTGTAAAAATTGTAATATTGTAAAATGTTGACATGTTCCACATCTTAAAGCTTCATTGCTCATGTAAGATCTATGGAATAAAATAAATGAATGAATGAAAATGAATGTATAGTTGCAATACATACATTCTGATTTTTTACAATAGTCAACTTCAGAAATTGAACTATGGACCAATCTAATAAAAAAAGTACCAATTTACCGATATGGTAGAATACAATTTATTGGAAACTACTAAGTATTCATACATTGGCTACAATTTAAAGCCATTTTGCATTTTGTTTGGTGCGGTGCTCAATTTTACCGTGATCAATTAATGTAATCATCACATAGAGCAGTTGGTTTGTTCCAGTCAATTCCAGTCACTCCACAATACCTTTTATATATTTTATTGATATACTCTACAACAAAGTTTAGCTACAATAGAAATAATGAGCCGTAACGGTATTGTACAGTTCGTGGATAGGCTACGGACTCCAGCACGGGTTTGTTGTTTTATTGAACAATTCCACTTTTTGCATCGAGAATTAAAATATAATGGCGCACAATACTTGGATCTTAGGCTCCTTTGTAATGCAGTCAATAGACCGTGCTAGACAAACAACTCTGCTCCTGCTGTACTAATTGGAACTGAATACTGCTACACAACGCTTTACAGAGGCGTGCCATGTAGCCTACTTCTTTATAACCATCCTATACACTTTCAGCTCTTCATTTATCTATTTATTAAATTTGTTTATTTGATTTGTTTAAACATCTATTTAAGGGATTTCTTGAAGTAGTATAATTTACGTGAATGATATTGTTCAGTCAACTGTCAGAAGACAGGCCTGAATCTCACAAGCACTTACAGTATGAGGCAACTAGGCCAGGAGATAATGAGGTAGGGTGACCAGTTCCTTTCCCTTTCCATTGCATACATCGCTGACTAGCTACATATTACCCTAATCAGACTTTAGATGTAGGCTATACAAACATTAGGCCTATTGTTCTTCCTCTGACACATATGTAGGCCTACTGTCTCAAAGTGTCGTTTTCTTATTCGTGATGTTATTGTTTCTTTATTGACTCATTTATTTTGAGTTTTGTTAATTTTGTTGTGCATCCATTTATTAAGTTATTTATTTGTTAATTAATGCTATATATACGGATTTATTTACTCGTACTGTAGACTATATTACTTGCTGAATTTATCAGCTGATTCATTCACTAACCTGGTTAATGATTTAGGCCTATAACTTAGGTTCATTGTATTGTATTTTATTGTATTGACCGACCAGTCGACTGATTGATTGATAGGCTGATCTAGTATTGATTATTCTATTTCTTTCTTCATTACATTCATGCCCTCCTTCATTCGACCCATTCATTCATTGATCCATTCTTTTAATACAGCCATTCGTTCAATCGATCTTTCCTTCGACCCATTCGTCCATTCAATCATTTGATCCTTCACTTGATTCCTCATTCATTCATTCATTCATTCATTCATTCATTCATTCATTCATTCATTCATTCATTCATTCATTCATTCGATCCCTCATTCATTCACTTGAACCTTCATTCATTCATTCACTTGAACCTTCATTCATTAATTCATTCACTTGAACCTTCATTCATTCATTCATTCATTCACTTGAACCTTCATTCATTCATTCATTCACTTAAACCTTCATTCATTCACTTGAACCTTCATTCATTCATTCATTCATTCACTTGAACCTTCATTCATTCATTCATTCATTCATTCATTCACTTGAACCTTCATTCATTCTTCACTTGAACCTTCATTCATTCATTCATTCACTTGAACCTTCATTCCTTCATTCATTCATTCACTCACTAGCCACCGGCGTGGCTCAGTCGGTTAAGGCGCTTGCCTGCCGGTCTGAAGTTGCGCTCGGGAGCGGGTTCGATTCCCGCTTGGGCTGATTACCTGGTTGGGTTTTTCCGAGGTTTTCTCCAACCGTAAGGTGAATGCCAGGTAATCTATGGCGAATCCTCGGCCTCATTTCGCCAAATACCCTGTCGCTATCACCAATCTCATCGACGCTAAATAACCTGGTAGTTGATATAGCGTCGTTAAATAATCAAGTTAAATACAATAAATTAATTAATTCACTCGATCCCTCATTGATTCATTCATTCACTCAATCACTCACTCGACCATTCATTCATACATTCATTCACTCAACCCTTCTTTCATTCATGCAATCGACCCTTCATTCATTCATCCGTTTATTCATTTATCACATTATCAATCCTTTCGTTCATTTATTTGATCCTTCTTTCTTTCATTCCCACATTCATTCATTCCTTTACACATTTATTAATTGATACATTCATTTATTATATCATTAATTCTTTCATTCACACATCCATTCATTCATTCATTCATTTACACATCCATTCATTCATTCATTTACACATCCATTCATTCATTCATTTACACATCCATTCATTCATTCACACATCCATTCATCCATTCATTCATACATCCATTCATTCATTTACACATCCATTCATTCATTCATTTACACATCCATTCATTCATTCATTTACACATCCATTCATTCATTCATTTACACATCCATTCATTCATTCATTCACACATCCATTCATTCATTCATTCATTCACACACCCATTCATTCATTTACACATCCATCCATTCATTCATTCACACATCCATTCATTCATTCATTTACACATCCATTCAGTCATTCATTTACACATCCATTCATTCATTCATTTACACATCCATTCATTCATTTACACATCCATTCATTCATTCATTCATTCACACATCCATTCAAACATTCATTCACACATCCATTCATTTATTTACACATCCATTCATTCATTCTCACATTTATTAATTTATCCATTCATTCATTTATTACATAATTCATCTAGTCTTTCGTTCATTTATTCGAGCCTTCTTTCATTCATTCATTCATTCATTAAATTATTTTATCCTTCATTCATTCTTTCTTTCATTCATTCATTTACTCGGTCATTCATTAATTAATTCATTAGTTCCGTATTTTATTTATGTATTTGTTTAAATAGCCTATTTTTACGTTGCAAAATATTCGTACCGTATGAAACGGTATAGGCATGCCACCGAAACTTAAGACTCCAACCAACTTGTTATATATAGATTCACGCTTCAGACAAAAATTACGAGTGGAGTGCGTCATACAATACTTCTTTTTAAATTAGCCTACCCATACCTAATTATGGTGTGACCAACACTTTTTTAAGCTTCTTTGTGAGAATAGTCCATCGATATATGTTCTGCAGTAAGGATCCTACTTTGATTAAATGATGTACCTACCCCCTTAATTAGGGATTACAGAAACATGGAGATGATCCCCATAGTAAATACAGTAAGTAAGAGCAAATGATCGTCGCTGTAACGGACAGTCCTTGGAATGTGACAGCCCTCCGGCGCGAGGAAAGCCACTCACTCCACATGCCGCGAGTTTTCTTAAGAGATTCTTGAAGAGTGATGGCCTGCGGTCACCGACACGCAGATGTTTACAAGTGCCCCTGCAGGGATTACGATACAAGCGTTGTCATAGCAACAGTCCCATCTTTCATACAAAAGAAATTAAAGGATCAGTTCTTGAGAGTACTTGAAGCATAAGGATTTAACACTCAAGTTTCTTTCCCCTGCTTGAGCTGTGCAATCAGGTGGAGACAAGATGTTAAACGACTGTACACTCCAATTCCAAACAAATTGAGAGTTCCAACTGCGACGGTTGTGTCAGCTTTATATTTTACGAGGAAAATTTGGCTTATGTAAAAGCGAATATTTATTTAACTTATTAAAAGAAAATATATCTGATCAAAATAATATTTCATAGGCCTATATTCCCTGTCCTACATTGGGCTCAAATCAAGATTTAAGCTAGAAAATAAATAATTGTCGCAAAAATGCACATATTAAAAATTATAGCCTATTTGTGCAAATTGCCAATTCTTGTGCAATCTTATACAAAAGTAATTGTGTAGAAAGATAAAATTAATATAATGATAAAATTGCTATCAAAAAGGAGTGTGTTATATGGCAGTAAAAATTTTTGTGCGACATCGTGCGTATTTCCTTGGTTTCCGCACAAAACCAATCCGCGGAAAGTCTAAAATTCCACATTCAGTATTCCCAAACTAACACACATAACAATTTCCCTCTTCTTACCGCTTAAGTGACATATTGATTTTACTGCTTTAGACTTTTAACATATTATTTTCAGAGACGTTCAATATAGTAATAATTATACATTGGAAACTTACCACTGCAATTTCACCTAAATTGCACTGTTAATTATTGTTTTTAAATGTGTTCAAAAATTAAGTAAACTCTACAACTCCACTAAAGTTACTGCATTCGTGATGCAAGTAACATTAAGGAAGCCATGAAAAAATCAACAAGATTCCAGACTCGTTATAGACTGGAAGAAAAAAAAGACAGACGTATATCACGGCCTGATGGAGTATAGTAAACACAGAAAACATTTTAAAGCAACAATGTTGAAGATAGATATTTTTGTTTTGCAAATTTGCCGTCATTGAATAGAAACCAAGATGGAGATTTCATTGCAACTAATTAGAAATTCCTCTTTCAGGTATGTAATAAACGATCTTCGCACAAAATAATGTACGATACACGAGCGGTATGTTTTCTTTAAATTCTCGGAAATTAAAAAAGCTCAACTACGTTTCGCTTTTTCAAACTTTTCCTCGAACATGAAAACTTCAACATACCGCTCTTGTAACGCATATTACTATTAATAGCCTCCCTATCGATATGAAAAATGAAACTCAAAACATAAGATTATTTAGGGCCAAATTAAAGAAGTACCTAATTTCTCACGCCTTCTATTCTGTAGGTGAATTCATGACATTCAATAACACTTCATGAAATTGATACTAAAACTTTGTGTAGACTATATTGTAAATCTCGTCTATATATACTTCATCTAGACTGTGACTATAAATTAAGATTTTACAATAGTATTAAGTTTTTTGACTTGTTCCATATTCTAGCTGTAAGCATGTATGAATATCATGGAATGTTAATAAATACAATACAATACAATACAATAAAGTACACAGAATCAAAAAGTTATGTAGGGCCTAATTCGTTTCTTGAAGTTTTATTACTTTCAATCCATCTTATCACACTCTAGATATAGGCTAATTATGTCAGTAAATCAATATAGACCTACGTAGGTATGTTTAGAATCAATTACTGCTGAATTTACATCACATTAAAATACGTTATTTTATGGGCTCTCTAAACATTGAAATTCTTTATTACTAGGCTCTTCAAGATTTAGCCTATTATTAGAAGAGTGCCAATTATTTTACTGAAAGGCGGTTTCTAATTCCAGTTTTTACAAGATTCATGCAACTAAATCCTCGCTCACAATTTACAGTATGCGATGGAATTACATAAATCAATTAGAAGAAATTATTCACTTAGCTTATATGAATTGCACCAAATCGTTGAAATGAATTCCTAAACATCTATTTCTCAATACCTTTTTGGACATTGCCCATGCCATTAGCATTTCATTTAAATTCACATTAGTTCAAACACATCTCTGATTTCATTTTCTCCATTACCATCTTCGTATCTGAAGTCCAGTGTGGTTGTCGAATTTTTGCACATTTACATTCGAAGTTTGTTGCATTTTTAGAAGTCCAGTAGCAAAATGCGACAAATGTGACTGCGGCTTAAACCCTGGCTCAAATAATAGCATAGTCGGTTACAAATCCAGCACATCCGGGTTGGAATGCCATCTAAGCCTAATGAAATGAAAACAAATGACTATGTCTATAAGGGGCCTTGGACAACAACAATCGAAAGCTATGAAACATAGCCTACAGAGAATGTTTTTGTGTTTGTATGAAGTAATATCGAATGCTAAATTAACCGATTTGTATAATTAATTATTATTTCACCATAGTTTCTCTAGATGGGCATAATGCTATAATGTAATTACAGTAACTTCTGAGTGCTCTCTGGACCAAAATGACCGCATTTTAATTATTTAAATACAATTTAAATTACGTAACATATTAAACGATTTATCCTTCTATCAAACACGAATGTTCCCTGGATCAAACGTCCTATTTTAATTATGTAATTACTTTATATTTATTTCAAACAGGTGCAGCGGAGCGCACGGGTACGGCTAGTAGTAAAATATATATAGACCTACTTCATAACCGAAGTATTATGTCCAGTAGTTTTCATAACTACCTGCACCGAATACGTTCTGTATGTTCTGCGAATCACAAGACTAGATGGACAGGGAACATAGTACACGCTGCATGGCTGTAAGACCAGCCAGTGAATGTGACCGACACCGAGGAAAAAAAGGTCGTATGGATTGGTGGCAACTACACCAAAATCCTGTCATTGGAAAGAAAAGAAAACTTAACTCTGTGTGACTTAAATTGTGGTTTTTCTCTCGAAATTATTCAAATAAACTTTACAGGGACTTATACTTGAAAGCTTGATTTGCATAATACACGTCACTGTTCGTTAACAGAAAACCACAATTTAAGTCACACAGAGTTAGTGTGCACTCAATGTTGGTTGCTTGACTGTTGTCAGCCCACTTTGAGGTCTGTGGATATACTGGGTGTTCATTTCAAAGTGTGTCATGACGTCACTGTTGTGAGTCAGAGATTTGAAGCGAGTTTCAGCTTTTATGTCAGAGAAGTTGCCTATTAATCAAGGCGTTCAATCTGAACTTGAGAACGTGTACGGTATAACTTGAATGTCGTAGCAACAGATGGCGGTCTGTAAAGTCTGTGTGCTACCATAACCTCTTTTGAACTGTGTTTTGCGCGGGCAAGTCGTACGCAGGGTATTTGTTATCATCGATTGCGTACGGCAACATTCCACAACACAAATCAAATGCTCCGTGTCCATGTTGACCGTCCAAGTTAATGTCAACAAATACGTAAGTAATCGTCTTAACCCTCTCCCCATATCCCGACAGTAAGAAAAAAAAACTAACTTCAGTACGTGTTTCCAAACAGTTCACATTCTTGCCACTACTGGCGTTACCGTACGTATCGGTAAGTAATCTTCGGAATGACGCCGTACTTGCTAGGCAATTTCTCTGGCATTTAGGTAATACGCTTCTGCGGAAGTGTAGGAAGATTGAATTCTCTAGGCTCATCGGCTAGCCACATGACGACATACAGCGAGCCATGACACATTTTGAACTGAACACCCAGTAGAGGCAAAAATTGGATCAGTGTCTGGTAGAGTTCCTGGGTAGCTCAGTTGTTAGAGCGTTGGTACGTTTAACCAAAGGTCCCGGGTTCGATGCCCGACCCCGGAACAATTTTTCCTCGAAATTATTCAGGACTAAATGTCGCTCAAAATCATGTTTGCGAAGTAGGCCTACAAGTTTCTGCAATTTATTTGCTAGTGTGAATGTGTTATTCCATGAACAAGTCGCAGAGGCACAGGTTTCTTTTCTGCAATAGTTTTATTATTTTAAACCGACCTTAATACTACGCATTTAGGCCCTACTAAGTAAACATGTTTCCGAGGAATATTTTTCTGTAACTTGTTTAGGCCTACTAGTAAAAACGTTATAGGCCTACCTTAAAACCATGGCTTTATCCAGTCAATAAATTAGGCTCGCAATTTCCTCAATATGCGAACAAATTTCTTCGACTGACCAAAGCGCAACAAGTTTCTCGATGCAAAAGTCTATCAGAATGAAAACTAGACAATCATTGTTTTCTGTGTCTGGGTCTCTACGTGGAATCTTCTGAAGCGTCACTCGTAATATCGATTTGTGGAAACAAGTGGAAAGTAAGGTGTTCAATGTCATGTAGATTCAAGGAATTTGCTTCTTACTGTCGTCTGCCGGTCAATTTCATGTCGCCAACCTTGGTTCAAGCGTCGACGAAGTCAATCAGAAATTGTGCAGAAAGAAGAGACTGAGGTAAGAGCTTTCTAATGGAGAAATGAAGATACGTTATATAAGTAATCTAACAAAAATTTCCAACACATAAATTGGGTAAAGAACTGCTGGAAAAAGTACATTGCAGTCTCTTCGTTTTTAAATAAATAGGTATAAAAACTATTAGTCAATCAAAGGTCATTTTATAGCCTATATTTGTACGTCCTATGTACTATGTTATTGGTCATATGTGCCCACCCTTACCTAGGCCACGGATAAATATCTATATAAATAATTTGAACTGGTAATGGAAATTACGGGAAAACGGCTGAACGGATTTTAATAAATGACCCCTCATTTTGAAGCTTGGATTCCAAAGTTTTTCGGAAAAATAGTAGTTTTCAGTGAAATGTCAATTTTCCTACATCATTTTCCTTTTTTTTTTTTTTTTTCCAAAATCCATCTTTCGTCAGTTTTGAGAACTAATTAATTGCATTCACGGCCGACTTGATGTTACCTTAGCGAGCATCAAGTCGGCCGTGTTGCATTTCAGAATAAAACAAAACACACACTACAGTAAACAATATTACACGAAGGCCATGATCTGCAAGAATGCTGACATATTTAGAGCTCATATTAAATTGGTTATTAAAAACTTAACTAATTAAAATAATTTACAGGTTCGATTCTGTGGTGTGTAATTTTCTGCTTACAGCTGTGTATTGGATATTAAAAACTACAAAACTTGAGGTGTTTTGATGACATTTTTACCATTAGGAATGAAATATTATTGTAGTTAATGCCATGATGTGACTATTTTTCATTAATTATACATATTAATGCTATATTGATGATATGAAAGTGAAACGTTTCGGGATTATATAAGTAGATGTAGAGTATAACTTAAATTTGATTTTGATTCTATATTTTACTGAGTGGGAGAATGGAGAAAGTTACACAACACAGAACTGCACGCATTGTATTCTTCGCCTGACATAATCAAGAACATTAAGTCCAGACGTTTGAGATGGGCAGGGCATGTAGCACGTATGGGCGAATCCAGAAATGCATATAGAGTGTTAGTTGGGAGGCCGGAGGGAAAAAGACCTTTAGGGAGGCCGAGACGTAGATGGGAAGATAATATTAAAATGGATTTGAGGGAAGTGGCGGGCTTATGTGAGGGCGGCAATGAACCTCCGGGTTCCTTAAAAGCCAGTAAGTAAGTATATTTTACTGAGTGGCGGCTATATAGTAGGCTATATATATAGTATATATTACTGAAAGCTATAAAACTTACGTAAGATAATAATATTATTAAAAATCAAATTATTATAGTTATTAATCAAGTGGGGTTGGGTCTTTTTCTTATATATAATGGCGGTGTGGTGTTGATATTTATATGCGTGGTTCTCTTCAGTAGTGGCTCGAGAGAGAGTATCTTTCATCGTTATGGAAGCAAATAACTTTCAAAATATCTGGTATTCTTCATTGAAAATAAATCTGAAAAATGTTTATTTGAACGTCTAATGAACTTAGTTTGCAGAATTTGCTGCACAAGCCACTAGTATAATAGGATGCGAAACTGCGGACAGCACCATCTGGCGGCAGGGGGCTCAAATAAGCGCCCAACGTCGTAGGTGGTGAACATTAGAACTACATGTTGGGTACATTACCCAGAGTTCTCTATTTATCCGTTCGAGATATTGCTCGAGGACTCGACGAGGAGCCATGATGGCAGACAGAAACTTGCTAATAAGTGAACATAAAGTGATATTTCGTGTGTGTGTATAAGCAGTGCATGTTAAACAGTGATGTTTATGGACTTTGTAAAAATAGTGTTGTTGAATGTATTGTAAAGTAATAGTAATATAATAAATTGAACTATCTAAGTAGTTCTTGCAGACTTTTCCATTGCGCTGTACAATAAATACCCAAAGAATACAATTCCAATTATCTAACATTTTACTTTATGTTTGGCTCTGTCTGGTTATATTTTAATTGGGTAGTGTAAAATAGATAGTCTCTTTTATCTTCCTGTTGGTTCCGGTAAGAATTTTCAGTAGAAGATGGTGTGAGGAATAAAAATGTAAATGTTTTATTTTAAATTGGGTTAATTTTGAATATCGATGAGGGTGGGAGGAAATACTTTCTGCACAGTTTAACATTTTCGTCACCAGGTGCACTGCTATATACATGGAGTAATTAGTTACTCTTTTCGCTACTGGGTGCGCTGCTAGATGTAATAACGCCCCTCCGCCCAACAGGTGGCAGCAAGATCAATTTTTACAACAGCGCCTCTAGTAGGCTATGTGTTACGGGAAACAGTCAGTTTCGCATCCTATTATATATTCATCCATGCCTAGGCGATGTAACCACTGTCGAGCAATGAACTCAATGACTGGTAGAAAGAAAACGTGGTGTAAGCAGCCAGGTGAGTACAAACACTACACATAGGCCTACTTGTCTTTAAGCGTTGGAGGGACCACGCAGCAGATTCCCTACAAGATTCAACTTAATTTTTTGTCTGAGAAAATGTATTATGAATGGGTATCAGTCTAAATTACTTAAAAATTTGTTCTGTCATTAATGTTAAAACAATTATTTTACACAAAGGAGTTACCACTGTAATTATTTACTCTCATATTTGTATATGTTGTTAAAAATTCTTATCCTTATGTTTTTATGTGTAGGCCTACATATTTAGATGCTAAAATAATTCTTATTTAAGTTTGTATTTTAATGTAGGCTATAAGTGAAAATGAATTTTTTTATTACAAGATTTTTATTGCAAGCAAAAATTACATACAATATCAAAGATTTTACAATACTATTGTAATATTCGTATATGAATATTCTGGGCAAATCGCAATATAGTGAATTTAGAAGCTCCGCCCACGACCCCTTCCACTTTTCCCCTACTAGCTCATCAGACACACTACGTGATAGGCGAGTGTTATGTCGAATGCACATTTCATGTGGGTGGGGATAACTTCCCCTACTGGCGTTCGCTATATTGCGATTTATCCAACATTCTTCAAAATTCGAAATTGATTACAAATCTCATAGTCAAATAGCCTACATATTACAAATTATTGTATAAATACAAGATAATTGGGCCACACCCGAAAAAGCAAGATGCTTGAGATCGGGTGTGACCAATAATGAAAACTGGATAGAAGAAAAAATAATAGTAATAAATAAAATAATAATAGTAACAACAACAATAATAATAATAATAACAATAATAATAATAATAATAATAATAATAATAATAATAATAATAATAATAATAATCTGATTAAAATGTTAAATGTAATTACACATAAAGTTTAAAAAGAATAAAAAAAAACAAAAACAAACAAACAAAACAGTACCATAGCCTTTCTTCTTCTTCTTCACTGTATCTTTTGATGTCAACGTCGAGCATGAGCAAAGCGATCGCCTTATCAGTAACGTATTGAGTGGTGTTCCTGTAGTGAGAGGAGTCAGCTAGCTTTCCAAATTAGAAATTTCCATAACAGAACTTTCCAACGGAAGGACTCTAATGTATTGACAAATATGTTCATTGGGCAACTATGCAAACGGGATCAGTAATCAATGGAAGAGTACGATATAAAGTCTTGTGTCATAGCTATTTCTTCAACAGTGACAGACAAGACAATACCAAGACAAACAGGAAAGTGAATACGAAAACGAAGAGGAAAATAAATACGAGCACAGACAGAAGTACAGGTAAATATAAACATACATATATGTATAAATACGTAGGCGTCGGCCTCGGTAGCTCAGTCAGTATAGCGCTGACCTTCTGTGCTCCAGGTTGCGGGTTCGATTCCGGCCCAGGTCGATGGCATTTAAGTGTGTTCAAATGCGACAGGCTCATGTCAGTATATTTATTTACTGGCATGTAAAAGAACTCCTGCGGGACAAAATTCCGGCACAATGCTGCAGTTGCGAACGTGGTTAAATAAATCACAATTTAATTTAATACATAGGCCTTACGTAGAAAGGAAAATAAATACGCTCACAGACAAGAGAATAAATACAAACAGGAAGAGAAAAATAAAAAGAATACAACGGAAAATAAATAGGCCTACGAACACAGACAGGTGAATAAAATAACACAAGCGGAAAAATAAAAATGAAGACAGGAAGAAAGAGAAACATGTAGGCTACACAAACAGCAAAGGAAAATAAAGACGGACACAGATAGGAAAATTCTAACTTTCATCTTTTTTTTTTTTTAGAGCAGACTGGATGATACAAGCTTCTCAACCGAATAATAACAGGCATTTCCCATAGGCCTATTTATTCTGCGTTTAATTTTCTTTTGAGTGTCATTTATATTTGAAGAGTTCGCGGGAAAAACGATGAATGTCTCAGTTTTGTTAAGGTTGATATCATTATCTAATTCAATAGATCACTACGAAATTTAATGTTGTTCTTATGAAAAATGGTAAAAAGGAGAATTATCACCATGAACAATTTAAAGTAATCCTTTCCTTTATTTTCTATAGAAACAGCACTACATCTTGCAGTTATAGACTCAATTAGATCATTATCTAATCCTTAACAGAAATGTGACATTCATCGTTTTTCCCGCGAACTCTTCATTTGTTACTGTTGCTCAAGGTAATTCAATGTTTCCATCTTTTCAAAGAATAAATTTCCAATTTTTATATTACCATTTTGTACTAAGTTGTGGTCACGAGACATAATCATATAGGCCTACTTTGTTTTTTTTTTTTTTTCGAGATTTACTTTCAAACCTATCTCATTACTTAAGTTAATTCAAGTAAAATTCCCAAGTTTCCCCTAACAATTCGTGGAATTTCTCCTATCACGTGCTACTAGTACTAAACAATTTCGTTAATGAATATTAAAAAGACAAATTTGTAACAAAATCAGACACTGTGCGAGTTCTTGTATAAATAATAGGTTTACTGACGCGAACATGTTTTGTATTGTATTGTATTTATTAACATTCCATGGTATTCATACATTGCTTCACAGCTAGAATATGGAACAAGTCAAAATCTTAATACTATAATTTATAGTCACAGTTTAGATGAAATATATACAGACGAGATTTACAATATAGTCTACTAGCACAACACATAGTTTTAGTATCAATTTCATGAAGTGTTATTGAATGTCATGAATTCACCTACAGAATAGAAGGCGTGAGAAATTAGGTACTTCTTTAATTTGACCCTAAATAATTTTATGTTTTGAGTTTCATTTTTTATATCGATAGGAAGGCTATTAAAATTTTTTACTGCCATTTAACGCACTCCTTTTTGATAGCATGATAGACTTGCCGATGGAGTATGAAAGTCACTTTTTTGACGTGTATTTATGCTATGAACTGTTGAATTAGTTACAAAGTTTTCACGATTACATAAGAGGAAGTTTATTAAGGAAAAGATGTACTGACAAGCCTTGGGCATTATTTGTAGTTTTTTTAAAATAGTCCTACAAGATTCCATGTATTGTGGGTCCCTATCACCACGGCATGGCGCGTCCTCAGGTTGCGGATAGAGGAGACGGCCTCCAGATATGGAGGGTAGCTGCGAATATATTGAATAAGCAGTCGTGGACAGCCGATAAGGGGTGGTCCTCCAGCTTGGGGGTTGGGCGAAGGGCTAACAACCCATCACCGTAAAAAACAGCTTGTTACGTATCCCTATAATAAGCCTCGGAATAGGACTGATTCTCTGGCACGACCACAGCAAAGGAATAAGGATTTGAGATTTGGCACTTGGAACGTATCTAGTCTTTATAGAACAGGAGGGGTAACATTAGTAGCAAAAGAGCTAGCTAGATATAGAATAGACTTCGTAGGAGTACAAGAGGTTAGGTTAGATGGGAATGGCATATCACAAATAGGAGATTACTTGTTGTATTATGGGGAAGGAAACAATAATCACCAATTAGGAACAGGATTCTTTGTTCATAAAAGAATAAAATCAGCAGTAAAAAAGGTCGAATTTATCAGTGACAGGTTATCATATTTAGTACTTAAGGGTAGATGGTGCGACATCATAGTTATAAATGCTCACGCCCCTACAGAAGAGAAATACGACCATATAAAGAATAGCTTCTATGAGGAATTGGAACACACTTTTGATGAGTTCCCTAGATATCACATGAAAATTTTATTGGGGGATTTCAATGCTAAAGTAGGACGGGAGGATATTTTTAGACCAACTATTGGAAAAGAGAGCCTACACGCAATTAGTAGTGACAATGGAGTTAGATTAGTCAACTTTGCCACATCGAAAAATTTAATTGTCAAAAGTACAACATTCCCCCATAAGGATATACATAAATATACTTGGACTTCTCCAGATGGATTGACACACAACCAAATAGATCACATCTTGATAGATAAACGGAGACATACTAGTATAGTAGATATTCGAACTTTCAGGGGTGCAGACTGTAATTCTGACCATTATTTGGTGACTGGAGAATTAAGAGAAAGATTATCAGTAGCCAAGCGAGTAGAGCAACAAGTTAATATTACTAAATTCAATATTTTGAAATTAAAGGACGAGGAAGCTAAGCAAAATTATCAGGTCGAAATTTCGAATAGGTTTGCCACTTTAGAAAGTTCCGACGAAGTTGAGAAGGAATTAGATGTTAATAGCGTGTGGGAAAACATCAGAGATAGTATCAAAATTGCAGCTGAGCAGAGCATAGGTTATTATGAAACTAAGAAAAAGAAACCGTGGTTTGATGAAGATTGTTGCATGGTAGTAGAAAGAAGGAAACAGGCAAAATTGAAATTCTTACAGGATCCAGTTGAGGAGAAGAGAGATAATTATTTCAATGAAAGACGGGAAGCAAGTCGTACACTTAGGAATAAAAAGAGAGGTTACTTGAAGGAAAAACTGAATGAGGTAGAAACAAATAGTAAGAATAAAAACATTAGAGATTTATATAAGGGTATAAAGGAATTTAAGAACGGATATCAGCCAAGGGTAAACGTGATCAAGGATGAGAATGGTGACTTGCTTGCAGACTCTCCATCAATCCTAAACAGATGGAAAAACTATTTTGCGCAACTACTAAATGTACATAGGCCAAATAGAAATGATCGGGACGAGATTGAAATACAAACTGCTGAGCCATTTATACCCGAACCCACGCCTTCAGAAGTCGAAATTGCGATAGAAAATCTGAAAAAGTACAAGTCTCCAGGTATCGATCAAATTCCAGCAGAATTAATACAAGAGGGTGGAAGTGCATTATATAGCGAAATTTATAAACTTGTACTTGCTATATGGGAAAAGGAAATTGTACCAGAACAATGGAAGGAGTCCATAATTGTACCTATTTTTAAAAAGGGGGAAAAAACCAACTGTGGTAACTTTCGAGGAATATCACTTTTGTTGACGTCGTACAAAATTTTGTCCAATATTCTTTTGAGAAGATTAACTCCGTATGTAGATGAAATTATTGGGGATCATCAGTGCGGTTTTCGGCGTAATAGATCGACTATTGATCAGATTTTTTGTATTCTGACAGATAATGGAGAAAAAATGGGAGTATAAGGGTACAGTACATCAGTTATTCATAGATTTCAAAAAGGCTTATGACTCGGTTAAGAGGGAAGTATTAAGTTATATGATATTCTTATTGAATTTGGTATTCCCAAGAAACTAGTTCGATTAATTAAAATGTGTCTCAGTGAAACATACAGCAGAGTCCGTATAGATCAGTTTCTATCTGATGCTTTTCCAATTCACTGCGGGCTAAAGCAGGGAGATGCACTATCACCTTTACTTTTTAACTTCGCTCTAGAATATGCCATTAGGAAAGTTCAGGATAACAGGCAGGGTTTGGAATTGAACGGGTTACATCAGCTTCTTGTCTATGCGGATGACGTGAATATGTTAGGAGAAAATACACAAACGATTAGGGAAAACACGGAAATTTTACTTGAAGCAAGTAGAGCGATCGGTTTGGAAGTAAATCCCGAAAAGACAAAGTATATGATTATGTCTCGTGACCAGAATATTGTACGAAATGGAAATATAAAAATTGGAGATTTATCCTTCGAAGAGGTGGAAAAATTCAAATATCTTGGAGCAACAGTAACAAATATAAATGACACTCGGGAGGAAATTAAACGCAGAATAAATATGGGAAATGCGTGTTATTATTCGGTTGAGAAGCTCTTATCATCCAGTCTGCTGTCCAAAAATCTGAAAGTTAGAATTTATAAAACAGTTATATTACCGGTTCTTCTGTATGGTTGTGAAACTTGGACGCTCACTCTGAGAGAGGAACATAGGTTCAGGGTGTTTGAGAATAAGGTGCTAAGGAAAATATTTGGGGCTAAGCGGGATGAAGTTACAGGAGAATGGAGAAAGTTACACAACACAGAACTGCACGCATTGTATTCTTCACCTGACATAATTAGGAACATTAAATCCAGACGTTTGAGATGGGCAGGGCATGTAGCACGTATGGGCGAATCCAGAAATGCATATCTTAGAGTGTTAGTTGGGAGACCGGAGGGAAAAAGACCTTTAGGGAGGCCGAGACGTAGATGGGAGGATAATATTAAAATGGATTTGAGGGAGGTGGGGTATGATGATAGAGACTGGCTTAATCTTGCACAGGATAGGGACCGCTGGCGGGCTTATGTGAGGGCGGCAATGAACCTTCGGGTTCCTTAAAAGCCATTTGTAAGTAAGTAAGTAAGTCCTACAAGATTCCCTAGATTTGGCACCTACTATTGTATTGTAGTTATTAACATTTCATGGTATTCATACATTGCTTCACAGCTAGAATATGGAACAAGTCAAAAAACTTAATACTATTATAAAGTCTTAATTTATAGTCACAGTGTAGATGAAATATATACAGAAGAGATTTACAATATAGTCTACAGTACTAGTACAACGCAAAGTTTTAGTATCAATTTCATGAAGTGTTACTGAATGTCATGAATTCACCTACAGAATAGAAGGCGTGAGAAATTAGGTACTTCTTTAATTTGGCCCTAAGTAATCTTATGTTTTGAGTTTCATTTTTCATATCGATAGGGAGGCTATTAAAAATGTTTACTGCCATATAACGCACTCCTTTTTGATAGCACGATAGACTTGCCGATGGAGTATGAAAGTCACTTTTTTGACGTGTATTTATGCTATGAACTGTTGAATTAGTTACAAAGCTTTCACGATTACATAAGAGGAAGATTATTAATGAAAAAATATAGGCTTACTGACAAGCCTTGGGCATTATTTGTAGTTTTTTTTTTTTAATTTCCTACAAGATTCCCTAGATTTGGCACCTACTATTATTCTAATTACTCTAATTGAAACCTAAAGGCCCATTCACAATGAAAATTAAACATAACCGTAACATAAACACAGAAGTTTGCGCCCAGGCTACCAAATGGGGTCATTCACAATGATTCACATAAACATTGACATAAACATTATCGTAAGACGTTAACATGAAAGTTTGCAAACTCCAAACTTTCATGCTTATGCTTACGTGATTTGCAAACAGAACACAATCGTGAAGCGCTGAAGTATACGACAGAATATGAGGAAATGGCGTCGTTGTTATGTTTCCATGGTTACCAATTATGTTTGCTGTTATGTTTATGTTCCCATCGTGAATGATGGTATGACTTCTTGATTTTATCGTAATGTTTATGTTCTTAAGTTAACGCTTACGTTATGTTTAATTTTTATTGTGAATGATGGTATGACTTCTTGATTTTATCGTAATGTTTATGTTCTTAAGTTAACGCTTTCGTTATGTTTAATTTTCATCGTGAATGATGGTATGACTTCTTGATTTTATCGTAATGTTTATGTTCTTAAGTTAACGCTTACGTTATGTTTAATTTTTATTGTGAATGATGGTATGACTTCTTGATTTTATCGTAATGTTTATGTTCTTAAGTTAACGCTTACGTTATGTTTAATTTTTATTGTGAATGATGGTATGACTTCTTGATTTTATCGTAATGTTTATGTTCTTAAGTTAACGCTTACGTTATGTTTAATTTTTATTGTGAATGATGGTATGACTTCTTGATTTTATCGTAATGTTTATGTTCTTAAGTTAACGCTTACGTTATGTTTAATTTTCATCGTGAATGATGGTATGACTTCTTGATTTTATCGTAATGTTTATGTTCTTAAGTTAACGCTTACGTTATGTTTAATTTTTATTGTGAATGATGGTATGACTTCTTGATTTTATCGTAATGTTTATGTTCTTAAGTTAACGCTTACGTTATGTTTAATTTTTATTGTGAATGATGGTATGACTTCTTGATTTTATCGTAATGTTTATGTTCTTAAGTTAACGCTTACGTTATGTTTAATTTTTATTGTGAATGATGGTATGACTTCTTGATTTTATCGTAATGTTTATGTTCTTAAGTTAACGCTTACGTTATGTTTAATTTTCATCGTGAATGATGGTATGACTTCTTGATTTTATCGTAATGTTTATGTTCTTAAGTTAACGCTTACGTTATGTTTAATTTTTATTGTGAATGGGCCTTTAGACTCAGGTTAGTTGTGTAACACACAGTTACATCCTTTAGGTTAAGAAAGATGTAAATTTATGAATTTCCGGATCCTCATCATAATGGTAAGTTATTCAAGACGGCAATCGAAAGCGGTACCTACATCACATCACAAAAGAATGGCTGTAATGTACTCGCTAGTGTTTATCATGACGTACTAGAAACAACTTAAAAGTAAAATACTGTGGATGGTTTATTTACGTCTTATTTTCCTTCTTTACCCCTTCTATTATCCTCTTCTCAGTCGGCATAAGCTACACATTAGCCTCCTAAGAGATGTGAGTTGAATGCCGATTGTCCCATGCTGCGTTACAAAATCCACAACATTTCCTAAAGGAGGGGGCCCTAACAAGGGTCCCAAACGCATCGCTCACAGCCCCTCTTTTCTAATCCGATTCTTCCCCTACAACTACTGACGTCCAAGATAAATAAAAGCGAGTGTTGTTGGTGGCAGAGGACAATACAACCCGACAACAACCTCTCTTCCTGCAGGACAGGTAAGTCGCGTCTTCATAATGAACTTCTTTCTAATAGACTCTCGAAAACGTTTTGAAATCTTAACCACCTAGCAGACTAGAATGGACTGAAGCAAAGGGTCTCGCACGTTCAATGGGCAAACCAACAGAAGATTGCTCTACAACAATCAAGTGGAGGTAATAGTTTGCTTCTTAAACCCTCGTCTTTCCAGAAACAATGCTTAATTCTAAAATTAGGGTACACAAGCTTGAGAGTGCCTGTGGAACCCCATTACTTCAACCGGTGCGGCGGAACCAGTGTCAAGTAAGCCACTCTGACCGGATTGTGAAGAGATTTAGCCTACTTACCACCAGAAAGCAACTTGCGAAGATAGTTAAATTTGGAAAGTACACTTTTCACACACTGATGTCTAGAATCGTTTCAATTTCGCATAATAATTAGGCTACATGTTAAATAATAGTAAATTATGCAACAAGCCTATAATGGTAGTGATTAAGACGCGAGTATGTTTATGAAACGAGCGCAAGCGAGTTCATAATTTTCATACGACTCATTTCACCGGCATTATCACCTTCATATCATTCAGACGCTAAATAACCTAAATGTTGATACAGCGTCGTAAAATAACCCAATAAAATAAATAAAAATGAGGTAGAATCGTTTTGCCTCTCCTTCCGAGACCAATATGGAATGAACTTGCTACACCAGAATTTGTCTAAGACTTTTTTTTTACATTTTAAATATCATGTTTATAGTTTTATGGGTAAGTTACTTTTTTTTTCAAATTTAGGCAAAAAGCACTTTTCAGACACGAACACAGTTTCATGCGTTTATAGAAGTTTAAGGTTCATTTATGTGTTTTAGGTTCTATAGAATTTTAATAGGAGAATCCTATGTAGGCCTACATTAAACGTAGAAAAATTTTAATAACATACGTTAAGGGCATTACAAAGAAAATAGGCACGGAACTAGAAATCCGTTCCCTACTTGCGAGACTAATGCTCTCTAAAGCAGAGCGCCCACTGGAACGACAAGCGACAGCAACACGACACGGATTTGATGCTTCGCTTGTTGCTAACGTGTATGTTCTTATATAACCCATAATATGAAATGAACGGAAGCCCACTCATCTGATCAGACAACAACTCAACACTATCTGTGTTGTGTTGTGTGCTGCATGCTCCACTTTTTGTTGTATCAGTTGTGAGTTGGTAGTACAAGATGAGAGACGATCCTAATTTCAATATAGTCTTTATTGAACTTATTAAAGATTTGCCATGTCTTTTGACACTACATCTATTTTTCGGATTGAAAACATAATAAACCTATTGCAAAATCATTTTATCTTATTTACACAGAATAATTTATCGCTCAATATTATAACAGGGCGAAATATCCTAATAACCTTTGCTCACTTTCCGCTACCTGGAGCTCGGATTTCACACACAATCTCACTCCCATGTGTCGCAAACAGCTCTAGAATATTATTGCTTTCCATTGACTAGCTAAAGAAATATATAAAGGATTCTGTATAAGCACAAAATGACAAAATGTTAGGATTGTCCGTAAATAGGACCTATCCGGTAATTGGCCCCTCTACCCTATGAACATATTGTAAACACATGTTTACTTTGATGTCGACGAGAAATGAACAATTATTATTTATCTGGTGTATAAACATAGTCTATAGGCCTATTTACTTGGTAGTTATCAGAAGGCGTTCTTCAGCATTGACTGAAATCCTGAAGTTAGTGTTATTTTCAGAAATTGCAGATCCAACTTTCTGTACCAACAGATTAAATGTTCCTCTACTCATTCTGTAGAATATTTTAAATCTTTCTGGGTATATATTTAATTCTTTGAACAGATTAAAAGCACCGCGTTGTTCTAAATTAGCATGCCAAAAAGGATGCACCCAGAATCGTCTCCTATGTTTTCTGTCACTGTAATTTGATATTAGCTAAATTAACTAGTTCGAGAACGTCCTCATCCTCCGACGACATGTTGTATGACTGAATCAGTCCAGTGAGTACCAGGTCACTTGCTGTCATGTTGCTATCATAGTTCGTGTTGGATCAGTGTTTTTGTCGTATCACCATCATAATAGTGGGCTCTCTGTCTAACTTACGTTTCTACATAGCCTAGATTTGGATTTAGATTTTATTTACTAATAACATATACATAAAAACGTTACATTAAAATACCCCGAAAGAGCAAAGCTCGTGTTCGGGGACAGTTCCGTTACATAGATACACATACTTTGTAGACAAAATACTTCAGAAAAAAGCTCACATAAAGATGATAATAGAATTAGTAAATAATAATACTAGTAATAACTGAGTGAAAAAAGAGACGATGTTGAGATTAATATTAAATTATTATTAGTAGTGTAATTAGTGCAGGTCATGTTGATATAGTAACCAAGATAAAATAGAAAAATACACTTAGGATAGAAATAAACTTGTTTTACAATACATGGTACATAATATATATACAGGGAAGTCTGTCATATAAATTTTTTAATTCTGGATCTGAAAATTTCATTGCTTAAGGTAGTCAATTCTGGATGAATTTTTGTTATCGAATTATATAGACGTGGACCATAATTTGTATTGTGTAGTAAAGCAGCAGATGTGAAACATTTAGGTTCAACTAATTTAAGAATTTCACTCCGTCTTGTATTATGAGCATGTGGCTGAGCTACAAATTTCATTCTATTTTTATGATAGAATTTCATTAAAGAGTATTTATAAATTTGGTCAATTCTAAAAACATTCAATTCGGAATGGATCAAATTTGTTGGATAATCCAGTCGCCTTTTCAAACGAATTTTGATTATACGTTTTTGCAACATAATTAGAGGAAAAGGAGCAGTTTTTGTAATGCCTCCCCAACCAGTTATACCATATTGGATAACAGATTCAACTATAGCCAAATAAACCAAACGTAATACACGAGTAGGCAAGTAATGGCGAGGGTTTACAAATTTGTAAATTATTTTACGGATCCTGTTACATAAAAAGGTGATTTGTCTATCCCATTTAAAGTGCTGATCAACAATAATTCCCAGGTATTTCACATCTACAGATTCTTTCAGGCAAGGGCATTTACAGATTGTAGAGAGTTTACAGAATGAGTTGTGGATTATTAATTTTGAATGAGAAAGTGATTTCAATTTGTCCAATCCAGAGACTGTTAAAGAAAATGGCACCAAAGTAGTTTTAGGTATATTCAGAGATAGCAAATTTGCATCAAGCCAGTTTTTGATCAAATTTATACCTACATTGGCATGTTTATAAGTGTCCTCCCAAGTTAAACCACTGAAAATTACCACCGTATCATCAGCGTAAGAATAACAGGAGCCATTATGTACTTTCAAATCAATGTTTAATAAATCATTAATATATATTAAAAATAGAATAGGACCTAAAATTGTTCCCTGAGGGACACCTATATCAATATTTACATTTCCACTGATATTATCATCGTTTCTGCAACTTGCCTCGCATCACAACATACTGTTGAAAAGCCGAAAATCCTGTCAACCCAATAACCGCGAAGGTCTGAATTGTCAAAACAAGGATCCAATACACACAATAAAACATATGAATACGTGCGATTTTGTCCAAGTTACTGATCCCCTGATATCCGTCCACCACTGACTCATACAAAAATGAAAACCCACATGCGCAGTGGCAGCAGTCTTGTTTCCCATTTCGCGGTCGCTTGTCTGTTGTCTATTGTTTTCACCGTTTCCCCGACAACTGAAGGAAGAAAAGCGTATAACAAAGGACAGTCGTGATGTTGAGCTAGATGAAGGCGGCCAGAGGGATGGAATGAGTGGCGAGGGGGCTTAGGGTTCGGTCCCTAGATGAAACGAACCGGAAAATACCCGACAGACTCTTTGTGAAGTGTGTGTCTCAGAGAGTACGGCTAATACAGGCTGCATCAACATCAATTAGAATGCTCTGCACTAATTTTATTTTCTTAATCGGTTCTGGTGTCGCATTTCGGGAAGCAGTTGACCGCATTCTGTGACAACAAACTACTTTTAAGATTGACAGATGTTCCTCCCGTTACTACCGATCAGGTTCCAGATTTTCAGTGTTAGAACGCTTGTCTAAATATCATCTCGGCTGGAAAGTCTACACTCCAATACATTTTTCCTTTTCCTAAATATGAAACCATAACCTATCACGAATACAATTTTAAACAAAATTAAATTGCAATGATTTGAGCCAAGTGCAGATTTTATCTTTCACTCAGAACAAGTTCGTGGGTTCGATACCTTTACTGAGAATAGACTATTTTTTTCTTTTTCAAAAATATGTTATAATTCATTCATTCATTCGTTCATTGAAATATTTCTGCCCAAGGACTGGTCTTCACTTAGAACCCAGCATTCTCCAATCTTTCCTATTTTCTGCCTTCATCTTTGTCTCCGCTTATGATCCATAAGTTATAGCTTATTATCATTTATTATCCGATTTTTCTTCTGTCCCTAAGTCTTCTACTGTTCACCCAGTGACGTACGCAGGATTTTGTCAAGGGGGGTTAGTATTAAAATTGTTTATAATTTACATTATAGGTATTTTAAATTTTATGTACCTGTATTATTATTATTATTATTATTATTATCATTATTATTATTATTATTATTATTATTATTATTACATCAGCTGCTTGTGTATGCGGATGACGTGAATATGTTAGGAAAAATCCACAAACGATTAGAGAAAACACGGGAATTTTACTTGAAGCAAGTAAAGAGATAGGTTTGGAAGTAAATCCCGAAAAGACAAAGTATATCATTATGTCTCGTGACCAGAATATTGTACGAAGTGGAAATATAAAAATTGGAAATTTATCTTTTGAAGAGGTGGAGAAGTTCAAATATCTTGGAGCAACAGTAACAAATATAAATTATACTCGGAAGGAAATTAAAGAAAGAATAAATATGGGAAATGCCTGTTATTATTCGGTTGAGAAACTTTTATCATCCAGTCTGCTGTCAAAAAATCTGAAAGTTACAATTTATAAAACAGTTATATTACCGGTTCTTCTGCATGGTTGTGAAACTTGGACTCTCACTTTGAGAGAGGAACAGAGATTAGGGGTCTTTGGGAATAAGATTCTTAGGAAAATATTTGGGGCTAAGAGGGATGAAGTTACAGGAGAATGGAGAAAGTTACATAACACAGAACTGCACGCATTGCATTCTTCACCTGACATAATTAGGAACATTAAATCCAGACGTTTGAGATGTGCAGGGCATGTAGCACGTATGGGCGAATCCAGAAATGCATAGAGAGTTAGTTGGGAGGCCGGAGGGAAAAAGACCTTTAGGAAGGCCGAGATGTAGATGGGAAGATAATATTAAAATGGATTTGAGGGAGGTGGGATATGATAATAGAGAATGGATTAATCTTGCTCAGGATAGGGACCAATGGCGGGCTTATGTGAGGGCGGCAATGAACCTCCGGGTTCCTTAAAAGTCAGTAAGTAAATTATTATTATTATTATTATTATTATTATTATATTATTAACATTAGCAATGTCTTGCTTTTTTACTTATTTACCAAATCTCACTTTTATGTTGAGAGGTGTTTTCTATATGGTTCAGTAATTTGTAAGTGTATAAACTATTTTTCTCCTGGACCCCGCGTGCATTATGTTAGTATTTAGTAGATTGGTATGATCTAATAGAAGTTTATTAAAACGTATTTTGTCTGACAACGTGAAATTCATTGCTTTGACTAAACAGTTGACGATTGACGAGACCTAACCTAAAAACGTATTTTGATATTGATAGACTATATTGATTTCATTGGATTGGATTCACTTTTCTACTTCACATTACCCAACATTCACCTTACAACAGAGAAAATGTCACGGACTAATCATTCCAACCAAGGTACGAACCCACGAAGCATCAAAGCATAAGTTCTGTTTCTACTCATAGCTCAAGACGGTGTCAGTTATTGATTCCATTGAATTGGATTCATTTTTCCATTTCACATAAATGTTATTCCTGACCAACTTCGATGATCTAAAATAGCCCATAAAATAATGCACACAGTCATGTGCCCTAAAACTTTACTGAATAATTTCGAAATCTTATGCCAATATCACACAGAAGTGTTGTTTTAAACAGCTTTCTATTAAGACTTTGAGAACTACGTTAAAAGTTTTGAAAGTGCTAACTAAAATAAAATGTCTGATCTATAACAGGTAGTAGGTCCACAAAGTTCGTAAGCCTTCTCCAATACACGTAGCGTGTTCAATCATCTTGCTACATGCAAGCTGAACTTGATACTTATTCCTCTGTCTGAAACTACGGGAATCAAAGTTCCACGAAGCACATACAAGTCATGTTGTATCAAATGAAGAGGAATGTGTGCACTAGACACGGATTCTATTCAAACATCTATGAGGACTTACTTTCTTTAAAAAATATAAAATATAAGAACAAATCGTAGAAAATGCTTAACTGCAATGCTTTACTGTTTTTATATAAATGAATAAATAATAAAATATATGATATTAATAGGCCTATACACAATATTTCTTATTATGTTCCATACAATGCTTCTTACAAATATAATATTTTTATCTCAAAAGTAAATACAAATTCATATAATTGAAGAGTCCACTGCAAAAATGATGGATGTCACTTTCTTGTCGAAAATGAACCAAGACTGTCAATGCATAGCTTAAGACGTATAGAATGTACATAGAGAGTTATATGGCATTAACACTGATAGTCATTGTCCAGTAATGATCGCAAAATCACAGTTAAGCTTTGAGCACTAAGCATTTCAAACTTTCAATTGCTTCTCCTGAAAAATGTATTCCAAATGACATCCATCAGTCTTGCAGTGGACTCTTCAATTATTGTCCTACTTATAAGTTAGGTTTACTTTTGCTTATTGTAGGCGTTATTATAGAATAGTTTTTATTTATGGTCCTAGGTTTATTGCATATATTTATTTATAGTTAGAAATAAATTTATTTTAAATTTTAAATAATTTTTTTTATTTTTTATTTTTATTTTACTGCCGTAATTATTATAGAATTGTATATGGTATTATTGTATACTATAATATCACTGCCACGGGTGTATACCCAATTGTAGTGTTAATAAATAAGTAAATAAATAAATAAATAAATACATAACTTACATACCTACAAATACATTTAAGTTATAAAGTTCCTCGCACTTATGATAGATTCCGTAGCTTAGGAGAAAGATATATTATATACGTGTCTTAGGGTGGAATTCATAGTCGTCACTTATAAAATGAGTGAACCCTTAAGTAATAAGTGTTTGCTTATAATAAGGGAACCCTTAAGTCAATTCCGAATTCATAGACAACACTTATTTTCACGTAATGAGTGCTCACTTACAGCTGCCGGACATGACGTCATAACAAAAGCTGACTCTCATTGAACTAATCGAAAGCAGCTCTACATGTGGGGTTGCTGTAACAACGAGTTATCAATGTTATTGTACTGAATAAGTTATATGCAGCAATAGTTTCATGATATGTTAAATTCTAGTTGCATGGTAGTTATAGTTATAATCAGATATCATACTAATGGAACACATGCTCTGTAGTGGTGAATTTCTTAAATAAATTAATTAAGCCTATTAGACCTACTATATAATACTGTATACCGAATTTATTAACATGGTGTTATATTGTATTTACTCTGTAATTTGCCAATTACAGCTACATTTTACATTTTTGGCTATGATATCTATACTTAACTCTTTTTAATTTATTTTTATTTGGTATTTTTCATTTATATCTACAGCCTATGTGTCTTTCATTTAGGTAGTATCTATTTGTTTTTTTTTTTTTAATTTTTTATTTTTAATTTGTAATTACACTTGTATCTTGCATTTGTATCTGTTTTATCCTTTTTTTTTCATGTTATACGCAACTCTATTCTCCATGTCTCTAATATACCTCTTTGGGACACGTATACTTTCCTCATTTCGTTCAGCAAACTCCACAAAATCTTCAAAATCATTCTCAGTATCCATTTTGAAAATGAGTGGTCACTTAAGGGTACAGATCAGCTCACTTAAGTAATCACTCATTATGTGAATGAGGGAGAACTATGAATTAGAAATGAGTATAAGTAACCACTTAAGGATTCACTCATTTATAAGTGACGACTATGAATTCCGCCCTTAAACAGTTCAAATACACTTGTAACACATTTCTGAAAATGATATAGCTTATACAAGGTGAATCAAAAATCTGGAAGCACATAAATATCTTCCATATGCTTGATTTTTTATCTGCCCCGATAAGAATGTTTGCTTGTTAGATGGGAGGCAGAGGGAGTATTAGTATCAGAAGAGTCATGATTATTTGTGGGAACAAAAATAGACTAATGTTCATGTTATTAATGTATTCTTGTTGTATTGTATGAGATAGTACAAGTTAGTGGATGTAGTCTAGACCTACAGTAATTAAATGTTACTATAAGAGTTGTTAAGTTAAGAAGTTGTTCATAGTAGCCTACTAGTGAAATCATATAGATCTATTATATTTGTATTTGAAATGGGAATGACAGATTTGAACTGAATTGCATTAAATCCGCCATGTCCAGACAAGATTGATGAGAAATAAATAGACCTAATTTTTTTATTGGGTTATTTTACGACGCTTTATCAACATCTAGGTAATTTAGCGTCTGAATGATATGAAGGTGATAATGCCGGTGAAATGAGTCCGGGGTCCAGCACCGAAAATTACCCAGCAAATAGGCCTAAATAAATAAGTAATAAATAAATAAATAAAAACTATGAATATAATATGTTCTATGTTTAATAATATGCCTATTTCTACTATTTCAGAAGATTCCGGGTGGATTAACATACTGCACTTTACCTACTGCTATTTCACAAATTAACTTGACACATAACATATTTACAAACAAGTATTTGGCATATTTATTTTTCATTTAATTTACATTTGACACAACCTTTTAGGTATACTTTTTCTGGCATACAAAAACTTTGTTTCATTCGTACATTCACATATATTTTGACATAAGCCTATTCTACTTCTAGGCCTATTGTAATTACAGACGTGGACAAATTATTAACAAAATTGACGATTTTAATGATATTTTGTTTACAAAATTTGACTTTTCAATTTAGACTACAGTTGAAATTTTGTATATTTCCATCATTACAGTAGAGAGAAATATGCAAAAATGTCAACTGTAGTTTAAATTGAGGAGTCAAGTTTTGTAAAAATATATAATAAAAATCTTCAATTTTGCTAATAATTTGTAAATTAGCAAAAATGTCAACTGCATTGAAGAGTCAAATTTTGTAAAAATATAAAACAAAAATCTTCAGTTTTGCTAATAATTCGGAAATATCCAAAATTTCAGCTGTAGTCCAGATTGAAGAATCGAATTTTGTAAAAAATATACAATAAAAATCTTCAGTTTTGCTAATAATTTGTAAATATGCAAAAATATCAAATGTAGTCCAAATTGAGGAGTTATATTTTGAAAAATATGCAACACTAATCTTCAATTTTGCTAATAATTTGGAAATACACAAAAATGTTAACTGTAGTCTAAATTGAAGAATCATATTTTGTAAAAATATATAATTAAAATGTTCAATTTTGGTAATAATTTGTCCACGTCTGTATATTGTGCACATTGTTAATAGTTCCTGTTATAGGCCTAGTTTCTAAGGTTACATATCTTTACTTAAAAATGAGAGAGATTTGGGTTGTATAAAAAATTATAGAGAGTGAATTTGTAGAAGCAACTAGAGGAGGCAACATCTATCTTTTAGGGGATTCTTATACTATTATAAGCAGAGAATGAACAACAATAATGGAAGTACGTATTTGTTGTGCATCAGGAAATCAATGTGCAGAGGACGAGCGATCACCAACAGTCTTAAAACACACAGTTCACAATAACGCCTCAAATGTGGAAATGATGCAGAGAGAAGGATACAAGATGAGCAAAAGCCATTTACGCGAGAGGCGACAGAAGACTACAACATAGGCTATAGTCCAAATATATCAACAAGATAAGGATGAGGGACGCATTTTGGATTACTTAAGAACATGTGGTCACAATTTTACTTTATAATTTATGTTCATTTTTTTAAATGTCAGTACATTATACAAAGTCAAACGAATACTAACCTATACCAAATTAATAGCATGCAAACGATAAGTATGCCATATTTAATGTGAAGCAAATAAAAATATTGTAAAGGGTGCGTCAGAAAGAACGGATGGATTTCAAACTATCGATACGCAACGAGGAGAGAGATATAGTGAGGGGGACCACGACTGTTGGGTCAGCCATAGAATGCAGTTTCAGTTGAGAATATGGTGTTGGTCTGGTGTACAACGTGCTTTCATCGTAGAGACATTTTTGAAAAATGAAGAGTCTGTGATCGCCACTCAGGACTCATTTCGACATCGGATGTCACGCTAGGATTCCAACTCGGAATACAATTTTGCGGTGGGTGGCTTCATTTCGTATCACAGGTTCAACATTAAAGAAGAAATCACCTGGACGAAATTCTATTGCACTGAGATTGTCCGAGGCTACGGTAAGATCTCGCGCCCTGCGACTTCTTTCTTTGGGACCATTTGAAGGCGTAAGTTTGTAAACATCGATCACATACACTGGACGAACTGAAGACAGCGATTCGTGAAGAAATCGTGGCAATTGCACCAGCTATGACTGTGAAAGTGATGGCGAACATCAGAAAACGCCTCGATGCCTGTATTGAAAGCCAAGGACATCATATGGATAATGTTGCTTTCCATAAATAAACTGCATGTATTGGTGAATATGTTGATAACAATAAATTTTTGATTTGATGAATCTTTACAATTTTCTTGCCATGTGAAATCCATCCGTTCTTTCTGACGCACCCTGTATATAAGAAAAAAAATGTGTAGGCCTATTAATAATGTATTAAAATTTAGTATGTCAATTTTTAATATGTCCGTTCTCTTGTAGGTGAAAAGTAGTATGTTAATCAGCACTGTACGATTTCAGAATTAAGTTATACTCATTTCTGAACAATCGTACAGATGAAAAAATTTATTTTTCTGATTTTGTGAGCTTTATCAGATGCATGTATTAAGGGATACTATATTACTGTGTTCTTCATTCAATACTATGAATAGTTGATGAAGTAAAAAGAAATGTCGCATTGAACACGTTAATAGCTAGAAATTAAAAAGCTTCTGTTCTTTCCCGCCTAGGTGTACTTTTGGTTCAATTGATGAAAATGTACGAGGAATATTTATAGGAGTATTTACATGTATACTTTCAATTTCCACTGACATGAATGCATGATTTGTTCCAGTCGTTAAAAAATTTTGAGTAGCCCTATTTATGAAATAAGTTACATTCTTAATTCCTCCTCCTTAAGTTTTACCTATATTCAAGCATTATTTCATCATACGAACATAGATCTACACTATATGAAGTTAGGAAAGTCCTGTTATTTTTCCAATAGAAAACAATGACAAAAGCTCTTTCTTTCTTTTCACAGTCCCTGCTTCTAAATGCATGTACATTTATGCAAGTCACTTATCCATGCGATTTACTGTGCAGCTTTCTTCATAGAAGTTACTCTAAGTTCATAATCCTTTTCCATCTTGAAGAACGGACTCTCTCTCTAGCTGACAAAGCTGGAGAGAATATGATCCGCTAAGGCTGCACTCGTTTTGGGACGAACAGTGCGACACTAGCGTTCGTTACAGGATCAATATTGTAAAGCCTGTGTGAAGTTGATTGAATCATTTCATAATCAATATATTGCACAAATAACCCTTTCACGCGACTCCAGTATCTCTCTCATAGAGCGATACTCCACACAACCGTTCAAATAAGTACGTATACAATGTACTCAATGCAATATAGTCCCTTTGATTGTTATGCGCTCTTGTAATTTCATTAAAAAACAGCTGTGGGGTGTAACGAGTCCCAATCCTTAATAGTGGGGGGTCGATTTTGCTTCAAGTCTTGTGACATGGGGGCGTAGCACTTCACACGGAATTCTATAGTGCAGTGAGACTTGTAAGGGGAAGGGTTTCTTTATTACATTTCACCGTACCACTGAGCGCAGCTTCGTGGATCAATTGTGCGCGGTGAAATTCAACGCCTCGCTATAAGCCAAAATACATTAACTCTCTGCGAACTTCGCATCGGTTTCCGGGGTAAAATTCGTTTCAAAGAATATTTCTCTATTAAATCTTCAATTATTCTCGACTGCAGCGGTTAGACAACAGTTTCAGAATTACTGCACATTTTAATTACGAAGAATTAGGACTTACTTACTTACAAATGGCTTTTAAGGAACCCGAAGGTTCATTGCCGCCCTCACATAAGCCCGCCAGCGGTCCCTATCCTGTGCAAGATTAATCCAGTCTCTATCGTCATACCCCACCTCCCTCAAATCCATTTTAATATTATCCTCTCATCTACGTCTCGGCCTCCCCAAAGGTCTTTTTCCCTCCGGTCTCCCAATTAACACTCTATATGTATTTCTGGATTCGCCCATACGTGCTACATGCCCTGTCCATCTCAAACATCTGGATTTAATGTTCCTAATTATGTCAGGTGAAGAATACAATGCGTGCAGTTCTGCGTTGTGTAACTTTCTCCATTCTCCTGTAACTTCATCCCGCTTAGCCCCAAATATTTTCCTAAGAATCTTATTCTCAAACACCCTGAACCTATGTTCCTCTCTCAAGTGAGAGTCCAAGTTTCACAACCATACAGAACAACCGGTAATATAACTGTTTTATAAATTCTAACTTTCAGATTTTTTGACAGCAGACTAGATGATAAAAGCTTCTCAACCGAATAATAACAGGCATTTCCCATATATATTCTGCGTTTAATTTCCTCCCGAGTGTCATTTATATTTGTTACTGTTGCTCCAAGATATTTGAATTTTTCCACGTCTTCGAAAGATAAATCTCCAATTTTTATATTTCCATTTCGTACAATATTCTCGTCACGAGACATAATCATATACTTTGTCTTTCCGCGATTTTCTTCCAAACCTATCGCTTTACTTGCTTCAAGTAAAATTTCCGATTTTTCCCTAATCGTTTGTGGATTTTCTCCTAACATATTCACGTCATCCCCATAGACAAGAAGCTGATGTAACCCGTTCAATTCCAAACCCTGCCTGTTATCCTGAACTTTCCTAATGGCATATTCTAAAGCGAAGTTAAAAAGTAAAGGTGATAGTGCATCTCCCTGCTTTAGCCCGCAGTGAATTGGAAAAGCATCGGATAGAAACTGACCTATACGGACTCTGCTGTATGTTTCACTGAGACACATTTTAATTAATCGAACTAGTTTCTTGGGAATACCAAATTCAATAAGAATATCATATAATACTTCCCTCTTAACCGAGTCATATGCCTTTTTGAAAGAAGAATTAGGTTAGGACTAAGTTATAATAAAAAATTCTTAGGTTGCCATCTTTCATGCAACGACAGTCTTACAAGGGAACCGTCCCAGGTCGTGTAGCTTGAATTTAATGAAAATGCGTATTTAAGCTAAGAGTCACAGGCCGGTTTCTTCAACCTTTGTTAAATTATAATAGTGTGTTATTCCATTTAACTGTAAACTTAACAATTGAAGCATTTCTTCAAGTACTGTTAGTACTAACAGGCTGTTAAAACCCATGTTAATTTAACTGCTCAATTTCATGCAGTTAAATCATTTAACTCTCTGTTAGCATAGAAGTATTCAATATATGCTGAACTTCTATATCTTGATTACAGTGAAACCTATCATTTACGGACATCGAAGGGACGTAACAATCTGTCCGCATCTGGGAGGTGTCCTTTATTGGGCGGGAGGCTCCCCAATCTAACAGTAAATTTATAACATGCATTATGTATCCCTTCACGCTTTAAATGAAATATATATTACTGTAGTTTAATTCTAAATACAGTCTACTGTACTACAGTAAATTCTTTGCAACTTTGAACTACAGTAGATAAGACCGAAGAAGAAAAAAACAGTACTGTGTCATGCAATTTTATTCTAGATCTACAGATATGCTGTACTGTAATTTATAGTTTTCAACTTAACCTTTACGTTCAGGTGCCATGTCTCTCGAAACAGAACAACTGATTGAAGTGAAGAGAATAATCCTACTAGTCCTATCATGTATCGAATACAATTTCACAATCGCGGAAATCTTGGACCCATCAGACAGGTTAAATTTTATGACTTTATTTATCCACCCTCTTCCAGTTAACAAGGGGTAGCCGGTTGGGCTAGTGGTAGCCTACGGGACCCTTATTGTTTTCTTTCATATTAAGGAATGTCTGTACAGTTCTCAAAACTAAATTTTCCATTTTTGTAACACATTAGGTCTTGAAATCCAAGTTCTGTCCGCAGTCAGGAGGTAAAGCAAGCTTTAGGACTGTGAAACAGCTGTCCGTGTCCGTGTCTGAGAGTGTCCGTAAACGAGAGTTAAATTTATCATTAGGCCTATTTCTATATTATTTCAGTTGGGACATAAAAATCTGTCCGTATATGAGGAGTGTCCGTATCTTGGGGGTGTCCGTAAGGAGAGGTTTCACTGTATTTAGAAAATGATATCCATGAATACATAAACAGAGCGGATGATTTCTATGATTTGACAGAACAGGAGTCCATACAAAGGGATAGGCTATTTTCTGCCAAGCCTCATTTTTCGCTTTCAACATAGATCCTTTTGTTTGTTTATTCTCAATAATTGGTTCATACTGCAAAATTGTTTCCAGCAGAAAGCTTCTCTCGAAGGAAGAGAAATTAGTCCCATGATTTATTTTTGTTCCAGTGTTTTCCATTTCACAAAAGCAATACCAATACGGCAATACGTCGCTTCATGCTACTGTGATACAGACGATGGAAAGAAGCATAAGTCAGAGAGAATAGAGAGACTTTTATTCTCTCTGAGTCAAACAACGGAAACAAGCGAGAATCGCAACTGTCAGAGGTCAGAAAAAAGAATTGAGCCTATACTTTGTTATAGGTTATGGTTAAACTCTAGAATCTCTGGTCCTAACAGAGAGTTAACAAACAGAATGTTAAAATGTGAAATGTAAAGTTTAAGAAACGCAGTATTTTTAACAACAATTTATACTTTTGTGCGAGATCGTGCGTATTTGCTTGTTTTCCGCACAGAACCAATACGCGGCAAGTGTGAAATACCACATTCAGTATTCCCAACCTAACACACATAACAATTTCCCTCTTCTTACCGCTTAAGCGCGACATTCATTTTACTGCTTTAGGCTTTTAACATAGGCCTATTATTTTTAGAGACGTTTAACACAGTAATAATTATAAATTGGAAACTTACCACTGCAATTTCACCTAAATTGCAATGTTAATTATTGTTTTTAAATATTTGCAAGAATTAAGTAAAGTCTACTACTCCACGAAACTTATTGCATTCCTGATACAAGTAACATTGAGGAAGCCGTGAAAAAATCAACAAGAATCCAGATGCCGATGTTATTACTGCAATATGTTATATAAATAATATTGTTAAAATATTAAAATGAAAAATAAATCACTACATAACCTTACCGTTTGTTTTAAGTTCGCATTTATAGACTGGGGGGGGGGGGAAGACAGACGTATATCACGGCCTGCTGGAGTATAGTAAACACAGAAAACATTTTATAGCAACAATGTTGAAGAAAGATATTTTGGTTTTCCGAAGTTGCCGTCATTAAACAGAAACCAACATGGAGATTTCATTGCAACTAATTAGAAATTCGTCTTTCAGGTATGTAATAAACGATCTTCGCACAAAATAATGTACGATACATTAGCAGTATGTTTGTTTTCATGTTCTCGAAAATTAAAAAAGCTCAACTAAGTTTCGCTTTTTCAATCTTTTCCTCGAATCTTGTAACGTATATTACTATTAACTTACAGTTAATTACGCTATCTTAGGTGCATTTTAACAAAGGTTGAAGAAATCGGGCTTTAGAACCTTAATAGAATCTTCATTTTATGTTAATGTTTAATAATAATTTCAACATTTTTATTTGGCCAAGGAACAATTAGGCTATTTATTTTTACTAGAACATGAATGTATTTTTAACTTCAACAGCTAAGATCTGAAAAATTAAGTTCTATGTCACAGATGTAAGTTAAGGTCAACTGCTTCAAAACTATCGACGTATCATCCCGGTAAGATCTTAGACCACTTGCACAGTTTTCACTAAAAAAGTGAGCAGGATATATTTTTGAAGGGTCTAATTATTTCAAACATTAAAAAAAATACTACCAAGGAAAGGTAATAATTCTGGCAAGGATCAAATTCTTAAAAGTTTAATATTTTGATTGATGAAAATGTACAATCACTGCTTCACCGTTTATTGGCGAATTTTAACAAACATTTTTACTTGGTTCAAGGGGCTCTACAGTAATTTTGTCCATCTAGAATGCGTATTCAAGGGCAAAAAAGGAATGGTATGAAGAAATAATTCCATGTACCGAATCTCATTGTCCGTGATCGTAGCCATTTTCGTTGTTTAGATTTCTGACCGGCTTTCTTAATATTATTAGGGAACGTATTGAACTGGTCTCCACCTGGGAGAAGAAAAAGAGGACGACCTAGATATATGTGGAGGGAAAGAATTATAGAAGCAATGAGAGCTAGAGGTCTGGAAGATGGATCCTGGAATAACAGAGAAGAATGGAAAAAGGGAATTCAAGGCAACCGCTTATAAAGTGGAAAAGCCTTTAAAAGTAAAGTAAGTAGCCTATGAAGAAATAATTGGCTGGAAACGGTCTTAAGTCTGCCTCATTTCCATCGCAGTACAGATGCACGGAATTAACGCTTAAATGGACACTTTGAGAGAATAAAGTAAGTTCAATTTGCACAAAAATAGTATAACTTAGATGTGTGTTTTATTTGAAAAAATAAAGTAGCCTATATTAATAAAAACTTGGTCATTAAATAGGCCTATTTGTTTTTGAAAGGGCCTATGTTTTCAGATTTCAAATTTTTTCTCAAAAAAAAACGTAGGCCTAATCCGCAAAATGTTAATACCTGACTGGTCAAATTGGTTTCAAAGAAGAATTTATGATATTTTTTTTATTTCAGTCTTCATTTCAAAATTTAAATTGCCAACAATTTAATATTCAAGACTTAGGCCCTTTCATAAATAACGCATTCAAGTTATTATAATGGTGAAACAATTGAAACACAAGTTTTTTTTATGAAAATGAAACAATCTTTCCTGATTTCTGAATAAATTTATAGGCCTAATTTAAAAAGAATTCTAGGCCTACATACGCCTATTTGTTAGTTTTCAAGTAATTTGTATACAGAGAAGTTAACAGCAGACTTTGATGGCTTCTAAACCATTTCTTTAATAGTTTTTAATGGCGTTACACGACTATAAATCTGCAGTGCTCGGGAAAAGTGACACAAGTCAGTTTCCACAAACCTTTTTTGATAATTTATTGACAACTTACGGAACATCTGATCGCTTGGAAAAAAATACATAAGTATTTCTCCCATTACAATAATTCATAGGCTACAGAAAAAAATCAAATCGACATAAACCAGTGTAAGTTGTCAATAAATTATCAAAAAAGGTTTGTGGAAACTGACTTATGTCACTTTTCCCGAGCACTGCAGAAATAATAAGTAAGATATAAACCGAAGAAGTAAAACATTCAGTTAATCACAGGCCTATGAGATATCTGAACACTTGTTATTTACGTAATGATGACAACTAGTTAGGCATACTTCTTTTACGCAAGAATTATTTACTTTACACAGGTTATGATGTCAACCTCAGGGTTAAGTTACATAATAAGTAAATTAGACTATTCCTGGGATTTTAGGGTAAATGACTATTTTGTTCCTTACGCATTAATAAAAAAAAGATACTGATAATATGTCCACGCTTCATGGAAAATCATGAAGATTAGTTGAGTTTCATAGTATCCTAAAATGCATATTTTATTGTTTTAGTACCTTAAGTGCCTATTTGCACAAACTAAAAAATAAATTCTGAAATTGTTTACTAGAATATTAATAAGAATAGACCTAAATAACACACACTCAACACTGCAAATTCTATGTACGTTCATAGATAGGTAAAATAACAATCAACATTTAGCCTATTATAAACGGCATTTTTAAAACTTCTCACTTCGTGAAATACCAGTAGTAAGCCTAAGTAGGGCTATCGATTGGCCGATAGTCTTACATTTCAACAATACCTTAAACATAAAACTGTCAGGATTCAGATTTCAGGTACGTCCTGTTGTCTTTAATCTATTATGCTGTGTTTTTTTTTTTTTCAAAAAATTATATCCTGAATTAAGACATGCCTAGACAGAAATCATTAAGAGTACGTTTATACGACAGAGACTCCTAGAATTCCCAGGAATTTAGCCTACTTTTCCTGGAAAAATCATTTAGGCCTAGGCTTGTCTCTGAGGAAACTGAAATAAAAAAGTAAGTAATTTTAGTTATGTCCCTCTAACCTAAGTTTGTGTGGAGCGTTCATTTTCCTCATACAAACTGATTGCAAAATTGTATGTAAACAAAATTGTAAATTCTATGTTAAAAACTTAATTTTTTACACAGCATTTGGTACATATGCAAATAAAAATCAAAATATGTATCGTTTATCGTTTTCTAAAGGAGCCTATATATATATATCACACAGAACTCCATTTTGTGCCCACATGTGCAGAAAGAGAGTTTTGTAAAAATGGTCCTCAATTTGGAGAAAAAAAAGTTAATGAAAGTGTTGTCATTTTATTGCTTAACTTTTGTTTATTACAAAAAAATAAATTTTGAGGGCTTATTGTAGTATTTTAAGTACATTATTTATTATGTAAGCTTATTCTAGGTGCCCTGCTAGCATCAGGGACTATCGAAATAAAATTGAATTCAAACACAAACTTAATAGGCCCTTGGTCAGTAATTGAGACTCGTTCAGACATGGATTCTTGTGAATAGTTCTCTTAATCTATCACAAAATATTTCAATATCCGGTAATTTCATCACTAGGCCTATATCATTTTTTCTAGGTTTAATTTTTACTTAAATAAAAATATTTCTTTGTTCAATAAACTGCCTAGCCTTTATTAATAGCTAAGTTAATCTTTTAGTATTTTGATTTTTATTGTAGGCATATTTGTAAATTTGATATTAATTGTAATTATATTCTTAATAGCTTATTGTAGTTTGAATCCTCTGGTAGAGGGGAAGAGAAAGCCTAATGGCCTTATCTCTACCAGGTTAAATAAATAGGCCTATATATATACTATAAACCTACTATACTATACTATAACTCTAGAGTCCCAGGTGTAATAATAAGTTAAAATTTAGTAATGTTAACCAATTAATTAATTAGCTTATTTATTATTTATTGACTTGTAAAGAAATTATTATTTTTATATTCACTGTTTACATTGAAACAAATAAATTTATTGAAAAATAACACAATTTGTAAGGTAGCCATCCTGTGCATTGTAATTTAAGAATGAAACAAGACAATAATTATGAGCTTTATGCAAGTCCTGAAAGGGCCCAAATCGCAATAAATTACACAGCAACTTCAAGCATTCTCTATTAGCTGACGAGAGAATATGGAGCTTCAAGCTTCCTTCTGTGACGAAACTCGGTCAAGCGCCGTTGCGATATCGAGGAGCCTAAGAAAACCGCAAGTAATGGATCGAATAATCCAGTTTGAAGTTTTTTCCCAATTAGGCTTACAAGTGCCGAGATTCAACCGTCCACCTAACAGTAATGCGTGCCTATTCTGTGGGGACGAGTGTGGAAAGGGGAAGATGCTCGGTTTAGTTCTGTAAGAGAGGGGATGCGCACATTTAACATCTCTACATAACAACCCCCGTTGTAAAGAAGTGGGTTGGGTTTAGAGCTCTCCCAACCCCTCGCTCGGGTGGCGGGAACTGGAATCACCTCGCAGTCGACCACCCTTCTCGAGCACGGGGAAGGAACGTTATCGATTGGCAGCGGTTCCATTTCCTCCCCGATTGGTGGCTTTTTTGAAACGATCCTTGGAGTCTCGTCCAATCAGTTGTCAGAGGTGCGTTCCGCGCTGGATACGACGAAACATCTGTATCTCACGCCATTCTCACCCTTAGCGTCTTGTCGGCATCGGATTCACGTAAGGCTCATTTTCGCTTGTAATAACCGTCGTTTTGAGTTCCCACCGACTCGTTATCTGGTCCGACCAATCCTTGAATGGCGGAGAAGGTTCTGTGGTATTCTTGTCAATACAGTTTTAAGCATGGTTGACACTTCTATTTTCTGTGTAATTATCTTATTTACTATCGGGGCCGGTAAATGCGGAGAGGGGAGGAGAAAGAAATGTGATGAAGGGTAAGAAAAGAAGAAGCCGGGATGGTGTGTAGTGAGGAGTCGGTACACGCTAAGGGTGGGACAGTTAAGAGATAGTAGTGACTACCGACTGACCGGCAACAGCCCTGCCGGACAAAGGGGATGTTTCTGCAGGGATGAAATGTTTAGTCGCCGACTCGGATGTGAACTACACAGACGCTGATAGAGTGTTGGTGTGCGATTCAGTGTTTCTCTCCACCTGCAGCACACGAACACATGTGCCAGCCTACGCAACACGGGAACTGTGGCGTGGAAAGTGATTCAGTGTTCTTTTATATCGCTACAGACTAGAATAGTACCGTGATGTGTTATTAACGAGGCAACTGACAGTTCGTAAGGTGTCGCAATAAGAAATTGCAGACAAATATTATAAGTAATAAAAACATTTTCGTAAAAAATACATATAAAATTGTAGCTACTACAGGGAAGGAAAATATCTGTGAAATGAGTGAAATCGGCAGTTGAATTATGCTACTTCAGCTACAGACTGTCTCAGTCAGCTGAAGAATGAGCGAACAGAGAGAGATCGAGGTTTCAGTCGTAAGCAGTCCTGAGACAAGTCAGTGTTCATCAGCGATGGGGTCCCCTGGGCCTTCGCCGCACCACCACATATCCACCACCACGACCAGCGCGACGGGCCCCTTATCGTTCCATCCCATCAGCAGGACGTCGTCGCCCCATCCGGTGAGTCCCGGTAGGAAGTCGCCCCCCTCGGCGGGCTCACCGGGCACCGGAGCGCAAGCGAAGACTTCCTCGCCTCTGTACACATCGTTTTCTATTTCGAGCATCTTGAGTCGGGCTGAGCCCGCTAAGAAACTGAACGCTTCCGTGGGGCCCCTCCAGCAAACGCCGCCGGCGCA
Organism: Periplaneta americana; assembly: GCF_040183065.1. Taxonomy (NCBI): domain Eukaryota; kingdom Metazoa; phylum Arthropoda; class Insecta; order Blattodea; family Blattidae; genus Periplaneta; species Periplaneta americana. The sequence continues at coordinate 20,676,775 of NC_091120.1, forward strand.
GCATCCCAGCGTAGTGGAGGCGGCTGCAGCGGCCCTGCATCCCTGCGCCGATACCGCCATGCTGTCCAGGTAAGCGCCGGGCAATTCACGCTGGAAGCACCTCCCGCCGTGCGAGCGGAGATGGGCTGTTTAAGTGAACTCTAGTACCATTACTGTATTAGTTACATGGCTGAATCATATTTAGGCTGTTTATTTATAATCTTTGAAAGGCCCCATCACACAATTTCCGACTCTATTAGGCTATGAACTTCATTTACGTAAGTTCTAATAAAATTGTTACTTTATTAAATTCAAGATGTCTTCACGCTTTAATGATTTAACACGTATTTGTTTCTCAATTTTAAAAGACAGCTGCACAGAATTTTCCCACTCTAATACGAACTAGATTTGGATGAGTTCTAATTATTAATACATTATCTTTCTTTTTCACGCTCTAATAATCTAACATATTTGTTCCTCAATTTAAATCCTAACTGCACATAATTGCTGAATCATATTTAGGCTATTTATTTATAATTTTTAAAAGGCTCCATCACGGAATTTCCGTCTCTATTAGGCTATGAACTTCATTTACGTAAGTTCTAATAAAATTGTTATTTTATTAAAACAAGATTTCTTCACACATTAATGATTTAACACATATTTGTTTCTCAGTTTTAAAAGGCAGCTGCACAGAATTTTCCCTCTCTAATACGAACTAGATTTGCATAAGTTCTAATTACTAATACATTACGTTTTTTTACGCTCTAATAATCTAACATATTTATTCGTCAATTGAAATCCTAACTGCAGATAATTGCTGAATCATATTTAGGCTATTTATTTATAATTTTTAAAAGGCCCCATCACAGAATTTCCGTCTCTATTAGGCTATGAACTTCATTTATGTAAGTTCTAATAAAATTGTTATTTTATTAAATCAAGATTTCTTCACGCATTAATGATTTAACACATATTTGTTTCTCAATTTTAAAAGGCAGCTACACAGAATTTTCCCTCTCTAATAAGAACTAGATTTGCGTAAGTTCTAATTACTAATACATTAGGTTTTTTTCACGCTCTAATAATCTAACATATTTCTTCCTCAATTTAAATGCTAACTGCACATAATTGCTGAATCATATTTAGGCTATCTATTTATAATTTTTTGGAAAAGGCCCCATCACAGAATTTCCGTCTCTATTAGGCTATGAACTTCATTTACGTAAGTTCTAATAAAATTGTTATTTTATTAATTGAAGATTTCTTCACGCATTAATGATTTCACAAGTATTTGTTTCTCAGTTTTAAAAGGAAGCTGCACAGAATTTTCCCTCTCTAATACGAACTAGATTTGCGTAACTTCTAATTACTAATACATTATCTTTCTTTTTTCACGCTCTAATAATCTAACATATTTGTTCCTCAATTTAAATACTAACTGCATATAATTGCTGAATCATATTTTTTGGGATATTTATTTATAATTTTTAAAAGGCCCCATCACAGAATTTCCGTCTCTATTAGGCTGTTAACTTCATTTACGTAAGTTCTAATAAAATTGTTATTTTATTAAATTCAAGATTTCTTCACGCATTAACGATTTAACACGTATTTGTTCTCAATTTTAAAAGGCAGCTGCACAGAATTTTCCCTCTCTATTACGAACTAGATTTATGTAAGTTCTAATTACTAATACATTAAGTTTTTTCACGCTCTAATAATCTAACATACTTGTTCCTCAATTTAAATGCTAACTGCACATAAGTTAATTGCTTAATCGTATTTAGGCTATTTATTTATAATTTTTTGGAAAAGGCCCCATCACAGAATTTCCGTCTCTATTAGACAATGAACTTCATTTACGTAAGTTCTAATAAAATTGTTATTTTATTAAATCAAGAATTATTCACGCATTAATGATTTAACACATATTTGTTTCTCAATTTTAAAAGGAAGTTGCACAGAATTTTCCCTCTCCAATACGAACTACATTTGCATAAGTTCTAATTATTAATACATTATCTTTCTTTTTTCGCGCTCTAATAATCTAACATACTTGTTCCTGAATTTAGTCTATTTATTTATAATTTTTAAAAGACCCCATCACAGAATTTCCGACTCTATTAGCCTATGAATTTGATTTACGTAAGTTCTGATAAAATTGTTATTTTATTAACTCAAGATTTCTTCACGCATTAATGATTTAACAAGAATTTGTTTCTCAGTTTTAAAAGGCAGCTGCACAGAATTTTTCCTCTCTAATATGGACTAGATTTGCGTAACTTCTAATTACTAATACATTATTTTTCCTTTTTTCACTCTCTAATAATCTAACATATTTGTTCCTCAATTTAAATGCTAACTGCACATAATTGCTGAATCATATTTAGGCTATTTATTTTTAATTTTTAAAAGGCCCCATCACAGAATTTCCATCTCTATTAGGCTATTAATTTTATTTACGTAAGTTCTATTAAAATTGTTATTTTACTAAATCAAGATTTCTTCACGCATTAATGATTTAACACACATTAATTTTGTTTCTCAATTTTAAAAGGCAACCACACAGAATTTTCTCTCTCTAATACGAACTACATTCGCATAATTTCTAATTAGATCTACTATTACATTTTTTTTCACGCACTAATAATTTAACGTAATTGTTTCTTAATTTAAATGCTAACTGCACATAATTTGCCTCTCTAATATGAAACTAATTTACGGTACACAAGTTCTATTGCTATTATATTTATCAATATTTTTTCACGCATTGATGATTTCACACATATCTGTTTCTCAATTTTCAATGGTAGCTGCACAGAATTTCCCTCCCTATCATGAACTTCATTAACGCAACTTCTAAACGCTATTCCATTTGTCAACATTTTTTCACTATTAATGCTTTAATACATAATTATTTGTTTTTCAATTTTAAAAGATCCCTCCACAGAAATTTCTTATCTGATATATGAACTTAATATAATTTAAGTTCTAATCGATACTTTCTTTCTCAAAAATATGTCATCCAGTAATTATTTAACACATTTGTTTCTCAATTTTAGAAGGTCCCTGAATACCTAATAGAATTTCTCTCTTTGATATGAAATTTACCCTATTTATGTAAGTTGTAGGCCATTCGCTATTGTAACTTAGCTTATTTATCAGATTTTTTCACGCATTAATGATTTAACACTTTTATTTCTCAATTTCAAAAAGCCCCTGCGCAGAATTTCTGTCTCTAACACGAACTTCATTCGTAGGCCTAAGTTCTAATCGTTAATTACTTTAGTCTATTTACCAAGTTTTTTTCAAACACATAATCGTTTCTCAATTTTAAAATGTCCCTGGACAGAATTTCCCACTCTTGCATGAAATTCATTTACACGAGTTCTAATAGCTATTTTAGCCTTAGACCCCTATTTATCAAGATTTTTCTACGCAATAATATAATGTACCTCACTTGTTTCTCAATTTAAAATGTCCCTACGCACAATCTCTCTCTAATAAGAGCTTTATTTATAGAAGTTATATTCGTCACTTTATTTATCAATAATTTTTCACGCATTAACGGTTTAACACATACCCGTGTTTGTTTCTCTATTTTAAAAGATCCTTGCAGAGAATTCCACTTTCTAATAGCCTAGGAACTTCATTTAAGTTCTAATGGATAGGCCTACTTTATCAGGATTTTTCACGCATTAATGATTTAACACATAATATTTGCTTCTCAATTTTAAAATGTCCTTTCAGAAAATTTCCCTCTCAAATATGAACATTTACTTAAGTTTTAATCGCTATTTTATCTATGAAAGATTTTTTAACGCATAAATGATTTAATACATATTTCTTCCTTAATTTTAAAAGGTCTCCACACAGATTTTCCCTCTCTAGTATGAACTACATTCAAGTTATAATCGATACTTTAGGCTATATATCAAGATTTTTCACGCATAAATTATTTAACACGTAGATAATTTCTTCCTTAATTTTGAAAGATGCCTGCACAGAATTTCTCTCTTCAATATGAATTTCATTTAAGTTCTAATCGAAACTGTATTTATTAAGATTTTTTCCAGCATAAATGATTTAACACATATTTCTTCTTCAATTTTAAAAGATTCCTGCACAGAATTTCTCTCTCTAATATGAACTACATTCAAATTCTAATCGATAAGCTTACTTTGTTTATCAAGATTTTTTGACGCATAAATGATTTAACGTATATTTCTTCCTTAATTTTAAATAGGTTCCTGCACAGAATTTCTCCCTCTAATATGAATTTCATTTAAATTCTAACAGATATTTTATTTATCAAGATTTTTTCACGCATAAGTGATTTAACACGTAGGCCTAAGCTATTTCTTCCTTAATTTTAAAATGTGTCTGCGCAGACATTTCCTCCAACATGAACTTCATTTAGCCTACGTAAGTTCTAACCGCTATAGTCTATTACTTATCACGGTTTTTTCAAGCATTAATGATTTAAGCTTAACACACATTTCTTTTTCAGTTGTAAAAGTCGGTGCGCAGAATTTCCTCTTCCTAATATGAACTTGACATGGGCCTGCTTAAGTTCAAATCGGTATTATCAAAATTCTGTTTGAAAGATATAGTTTTAGCTCCGTATTTTTCATAACTGAATTTATATCAACAATCGTTTTATGCAGGATGTATTACTACGTAGGCCTATGATCTAATTTAGTAGGGCCTAACATTAAGTAGTCCTTTTCTGATATTTGTACAATATGAACACTTAGGGCCTACCGGAAATATAACTTAGGTCTATGACTTATTTCACAGTTGGTATTTAGTTCTTATAAATTTTAAGTATTAACTTACTTAGTCATTTGTAATTGAATATTAATTTAATAATTATTTATTTTAAGCCTCCATTTCCTTATTGTATTTTTATAAACATTCCTCTTATGTATTTAATTTCCTTCACTTTTTTTTAATTAAATGATACGAAAGAAAATATTAGATAGTCCATTTGTGGACCTAATCCCTAGACCTATCACACGTTTCGTACAACGCAATACCAAGGCACACTCGGTTTTTATTGTTATTTCAACGCCTCTGGTTTGAATTTACCTGCACTCTGAATCTAATTAATACGGTGGCTTCAATTCACTATTTCATTTAAACCTCAGTAGTCATTTAGAGCCTATTGATGTTTTCTATGTTTTCCATAGTCAAATACGTTTCTCTATATTTACATTATTTTCTTTTCATAATTTCTTAATTTCTCATAGGCTACATTCCTTAATTTCTCTGATTACATAGTCTATAACCATGTAATGACTCCTCTTGATTTCCTCTTGTGATTTGCGCGTAGTAGGCCTAACTTACTTAGTCTAACAATATTATTTTCAACCAATCGTATGACACGCTTGTATCTTCCTTTATTTTCCGTAAAGTATCTTTCTTAAATGTCCACACCTGTGGAGCAACGGTCAGCGCGTCTGGCCGTGAAACCAAGTGGCCCGGGTTCGACTCCATGTAGGGGCGTTACCTGGTTGAGGTTTTTTTCCGGGGTTTTCCCTCAACCCAATACGAGCAAATGCTGGGTAACTTTCGGTGCTGGACCCCGGACTCATTTCACCGGCATTATCACCTTCATTTCATTCAAACGCTAAATAACCTAGATGTTGATGCAGGGTCGTAAAATAACCCAATAAAACAAATCTTTCTTAATCCTAATTTTTCTTCTACTTTTTTTTCTTCTTGTAAGTAATAATTTTATTTTACAAAAATTACGAACAAAATAAATAGGCTACTGGTACTAAAAACTTGCAAATAACTTCGCTAAACATAGGCTAAGTAGCCTACTGTAAGACCTATTATAAGAAAACTACCTTATAGACCTATGGAGATTCAAAATAGGTTGCATTTACTGCATATGAAAATAGGATGTAGTTAATTTAAGCGATAAAAACAACAACATTATTTCGAACATAAGTCTAGGCCTATCTACACCATATTAGGTGTACTTTTTATATCTACATTTTATCAGTAATTGTTTTATATAGAAGCTCTCTCAGAAATGGTTTGCAATGCTTATCATTCTTTTGCGTTACCTCAATCCTTTTTGTAATTACCACATAGTAGTCCTTCTTTGCTAACTTGGACTATATTGATTCCAGATAAGTTAGGCCCTAATATTTGTCTACTCGTAAGTACATTCGGTTCAATGTTAAATCTATTAGAGCAACCTCTGTGAATATAAATACGATTTCGATTTCGTAATATTTTACCCTTAGTTCTACTTCTTAATAAGATACACTCATATCCAAAATTCTTAATATGGCCTAGGCCTAGACCTACTGTACCTATAATTCTAATTATTTACACTTCGAAAATTTCAAGCGCAAGTCTCTAACAGTAGCAACAACCAAATTTCTTAGCTTCAAAATCGGTAATAGGCTTATTGGAAAAATTATATTCCAGAAAATACCCCCAAACTAAATCCAGCGTGTTTTGGTATTAGATCTATGCAAGAGATAGTAAATAACAACAGATAACTTAAAAACAATATAAGCTTAGGCCTACTTTGCATACTTAAGCTCGATAATGAGGTTTGGAATAATATTCTGGGGAAATTCTATAGATCTTAGTAACAGTAGCCTATAAGCTATTCCTACTACAAAAAAGTAGCATAATTAGAATAATAGTAGGTGCCAAATCTAGGGAATCGTGTAGGACCATTTTCAAAGAACCACAAATAATGAAGTCACTAAATGTTTTCATTAATAAACTTCCTCCTATGTAAGCGTAATCGTGAAAACTTTGTAACTAAGTCAACAGTTCGTAGTATAACCCTCTTCAAAAAATTACTTTCTTGCTCCATCGGCAAGTCTATCGTGCTATCAAAAAGCAGTGAGTTATATGGCAGTAAAAATTTTTAATAGCCTCCCTGTGGATATAAAAAATCAAACTCAAAACATAAGACTATTTAGGGCCAAATTAAAGAATTAATTTATCATGTCTTCTATTCTGTAGGTGAATTTATAACATTCAACAACGCTGCATAAATATTAGGTTTTTGTAATAACGCCTTCTGCTGTAGGCTACTAGTATAGGCCTACTATTGTAAAATCCTTTTGTATATAGCCTAGCCTATTTCAGCTAGACTCTGACTATGAATTAAAACTTAATAGCCTATTACTATTGAGATTTTTTTTATATGTTTCATATCCTAGCTGTGAAGCGATGTACGAATACCGTGGAAAGTAAATAAACACAATACATTACAATACAATACAATGTTTAAAAAGGCGAATAGATTATTATATATAGGCCTAGAATAATTACCTTCACTTCTCAAACTAGGTTCTTTTTTAATTTCCTGTCCATCCTTCAGATACTAGGCTATAATAGGCTATATTAAAATGTTAACATAATTTGATATTGTACATTTAATTTAGCCTATTCCAAAACAAAGTAACCTATAACCTATTTTTAAATAATTGTAGACATATTATTTATCACATACGCAAGGTTCTTAAGAAGTTGTATATGTGCAGACTATGTATTCACACTGCAGATGGATGCGGTAAATACCCGGTGGCAGTAGTAAGTACACTCAATGACAATTAATAAATTAATAATAATAATAATACTAAAAATAATAAATAAAAATAAAATAATATTATGATAATATTAACAAGGACCATCCTAAATTAAATGAAGCACGATCACTTAAAATAACATTTAAAGTACTCGTACATCTAATTTGTATCTTAACCCTAAGTTCTAACTAAAACCCACGACTATGATATGTTCGTTCATGCATAAGTATCTTTTAGCACTACACTCATTTCGCTGTCAACTCACTCACTGCACTGGAACTACGACACATTTCACTGATTCTATACTGATTTCACAAACACTTCAAAATATTTCACTGTTCAAATACTTTGCTCTACCACTATAAACTATAAGGGCCTTATTCATAGACATTTTTAGCGCGGGCTTTCGGTGGATTATCAGCGTTTTTCGTATTCATAAACCAGTGTTAGCGATAGGATATGATTTGAATTCTGTAGCTACTAGTAACCAGTGGATAGCCGGGACTAGCTTAGTACGCTCGTAGCGCGTGCTGCGAAATGTCTATGAATAGCACCCTTAAACTTCACTGACACAAACACACTTCACTGATACAACACACTTCTTCACTGACAGACTACAACACTTCAAATAAAAAAAACGTCAATTACATCCTTTAAATAGTGTGCATAATATACCCTACAACCGTAAATTAGTAAAGTCCTTAAGCCTATTTTTAAATACTTTTTGGTTATTGGTGAAGCCTTCAGTAAGTCTGCAGGTAAAGCATTCCAGTCCCTGATAGTACGATTCAGAAAAGAAAATTTCCAGTGTCCGTCCTCTGTCTTCTTTCCCTCAATTTATATGAGTGGTCGTTCCTTGAAGAGTAATTTGGCAATTACAACCTATTTTCTATTTCTCTCCAGGCAGGCTCACCTCTGTAAGTTTTGAACAGTGCGCATAATCGAATTCGCGTTCTCCTGTCCATGAGTGTGTCCCATTTTAATGTTGAATTATTACGACAACGTGAATTATTACAACTATAACAAGATTTCTCATCCTAATTTGTTCCTCAGGTTGCTCAATTGCAATTACCGGTGGTCGTTAAGAAATTAACTCTTAATTTAACTGACAATAAGTGAAGCATTATAGGGAATAACGCCATGTTAATGTTTGGGCATTTTTCAAGGAGAGGTCATGCTGTTTTGATCAGATATAAACTCACAATTCTAAAGTCAAACGTGTTTATCAAACGTACAAAGTAGTGATTTGTCAGAAATTCAAGAATAAAAGGAACTAGGCCTACACGTATAATAATGCCATGTAGGCCTACATAAATATAACAAAAAATAACACAAATCAACTTTAAAGGACAAGTTTTATTCAAACACAATATTTTCTCAATTCTAGTGTCTTTCTGAAAGCTTCAGAAGAATTTTCAATGGAAATTTAAATACTATTGGTCACAAATTAGGAACACTTCAGCATTGAAAGAAATCGAATATTTTTTAATAGAACAAGATTACTGACGTTCGGACGAACATTTACACATCGGATTTATAAATAAAAACATCCGCCCTTCAATAAGAGCGACCACAAGGATCCAGAAAACAAATACATATATCAAAGTTTACAATGAAAATACATAAAATAAATTTCAAAAGAAAATTAAAGTGAATCATATTCTTGAAATATAGATGAAATTGTAAAAATTTGAATTGAGTTCTTTAGAATTTCTCTAAGGATTTTCTCTCTTTGATTTTGAAAGGTTAGGTGGAAGTTCACGAAGAAGTTCGTTAACGATAACGAAACGGGTCCCTAAATCCATATAAAATGTTTTCTTCCTCTTTTCGTAGCCTGTTCTGGTTACGAGATTATATACAATTGGTCTTTGGAGTGTTTAGCACATCTTTTTTGTGGTAGTTTATTTTGTAGTTTGTAGTTTCACATTCGCTCTGAGAATCTTGTTATAGTATTCTCTGTAGACTCCTATAGGTGTATTTACCGATGGTACCACGAACTCCAAAAAGAAGTCCGTATACTGACCAACGATTAGCCATGATGTTATACTGTTTGCTAAAAGAAGGAATGCAAGGTTCATTGATTATTCTCTTTTCATCATCAGTAAGGTTTGGTTGTTGTGCATCTCTTTCAAACCTGATAGTCGCGTCTGGTATTGTTCCTGTGTTCCTTTTTCTATCAATGACAACAATATCTGCTCGTCTTGTTGAATCATCTTCCGAGATGCAATGTACTTCTTCATGGACTTCTAATCCTTGTTGTCTTAGGATGTCCTAACCCTGTAACGGCGATTGTTCCGCAGTAACTCAGTCTTTCGGCAGAAACCCAAAACATGACCTAGTGTTTCAGTCTCATCACAACCTTACTTCGGAACACTTTGGACACAAAAATTTTCCCTTTGATTGGAACTGCAAGCATTTCTTCGGGACACGCTATTGGCCTACGTAGATTCTTCTTCTCATGAACTTCTGACATCTATAGTAATCAGATAATATGATTTTTCTCAGCACTCGATAACATAAAGAAACAGAAAATTAGGTTACATAAATTTAAGAAACCAGCCCAGTCAAAACATGGCGTTAATACCCCTGATGATTTGTTCGAATCTTGGGTAAAATTACAATTTCCATCAAGAAGTTATCCAAATCTCATGAATATGTTAACGAAGTGCATAAAGTTTACTGTGAATCAATGTAAAGGTTCATTTACAATGAAAATTAAACATAACGTAAGCGTTAACTTAAGAATATACATAAACGTTAGGGTAAAATCAAGAAGTCACACCATCATTCACGATGGGAACATAAACATAACAGCAAACATACTTGGTAACCATGGAAACATAACAACGACGCCATTTCCTCATATTCTGTCGTATACTTAGGCGCTCCACGATTGTGTTCTGTTTGCAAATCACGTAAGCATAACCATAACAGTTTGGAGTTTGTAAACCTCCATGTTAACGTCTTACGGTAATGTTTATGTCAATGCTTAGGGCCTATGTGAATCATTGTGCATGATAGCATTTGGTAACCTGGACGCAAACTTCTGTGTTTATGTTACGGTTATGTTTAATTTTCATTGTGAATGGGCCTTTAGAAACATTGTTAATTATATAGTCACAATATAACTTTACTTATCTTTGAAAATTTGAAGAATCGTTCCAACAACGGTACTGCACACAACACATGCACGTGTTAACTGAAGAATGGTTGCTAAGGAACGAGATTTTGCTATTCTGACTACAAAAGTGTTCTTTAGGTATAGCACAGTCTACTATATACAGTCACGAAGCTTGTGTTTTGAGGGTGCTAGAAACAATAGACTGTGACGGTACTATTTTGCATTGCCTGTAATGAGGCGATATTAGCGATCCTAGTGATGAGCAACTATCTAATGTTTGTATATTTACTACGTATTGAGCTTCGGGACTGTATATACTAGACTGTGGGTATAGTGTGTACCATCGGTCGAGTTTCTTGAAAACTACATGAAATATCAGTAACTTAGTAGGCGATATTACCTCGACTGGCGATATTCCCCCTTTCCACCTTATTTGGATAAGTTAAGTGAACTCAAGAACAACACAGCGCCTTAGAATATTATGTAACATGTTATAACAAAATCTTACCATATAGATCTATAGATATTTTTTTATAATTTTGTAAAAGTCCGTGTCCGGAGTTTGTCTTTTCTATGGATTTAATTAAAACCCTTAATACTGTCTGATATTTCGTACGCCGTGTTCACTTTAGGGCAATATTTCCTATTTATTCTTATAACATTTAATTATACATCGTACAAGGAACTGTATAACTTCAGTTACTGTTCTCTATGCATCGGTACATCATCTTGGTCGCTGAAAGGCAAGTTGCCTACGGTGGACATCAAAACCTATACTCGCATTAACAAAACTAAAAAGATTTTGTAAGGTTTTTTTTTTTTTTTTTAATTAACGTGCAGCGTTGTAATGCTCTTATTTATAATCTGTCTATAGCAAAGATCTAATTTAATGGTAATATTAATATTTTAAGCAAAGCTAAACCTAAATTAAACTTATTTATGAAAAAACATACCGTACATTGTTATGTTAGAGAAAATATATCTATTTTAAACTGTGCCTTGCAGGCGTCCCAAACTCAGAAGTGGGTTACACTTAAGCCTCTGCCAGGAGAGAATACCAGAAATTAAATTAATTTCATCTAACTCATGATTAGGGGCACGAATAGGATTAGAAATTAATTTATTATCATTTATTCCTCTAATATCAACTAATAAAAATGTATACACAACGGAAGCATCAACAAAGTACTTTATTGTACAAGCTCTAGCATCATCAACTCTACTATTCCTAATTATTAGAAAATCAATAATTGAAGAATTATATACAATTTTTTATAATTATTTAACAGTGAAACACAAGCTGTTGGCATTTAAAAAAAGATAAATATTTATTTTCAAATTATTTTACACGCAGAATATGTTCGTTACGCATAACCCGAAAGTATCCCTACTCAAAATATTTAAAAAATAAATATGCAACTAGAGAGGTCATTGCAAATAATTTATTATTATTATTATTATTATTATTATTATTATTATTATTATTATTAGTCTATTATTATTATTAGGAGAAATCCACAAAAGATTAGGGAAAACACGAGAATTTTACTGGAGGCAAGTAAAGAGATAGGTTTGGAAGTAAATCCCGAAAAGACAAAGTATATGATTATGTCTCGTGACCAGAATATTGTACGAAATGGAAATATACAAATTGGACATTTACCTTTTGAAGAGGTGGAGAAGTTCAAAAATATATCTTGGAGCAACAGTAATAAATGTAAATGATACTCGGGAGGAAATTAAACACAGAATAAATATGGGAAATGCCTATTATTATTCGGTTGAGAAGCTTTTATCATCCAGTCTCTTCTCAAAAAAAATTAAAGTTAGAATTTATAAAACAGTTATATTACCGATTGTTCTTTATGGTTGTGAAACTTGGACTCTCACTTTGAGAGAGGAACATAGGTTAAGGGTGTTTGAGAATAAGGTGCTTAGGAAAATATTTGGGGCTAAGAGGGATGAAGTTACAGGAGAATGGAGAAAGTTACACACCACAGAACTGCACGCATTGTATTCTTCATCTGACATAATTAGGAACATTAAATCCAGACGTTTGAGACGGGTAGGACATGTAGCACGTATGGACGAATCCAGAAATGCATATAGTGTGTTAGCTGGGAGGCCGGAGGGAAAAAAAAACCTTTAGGGAGGCCGAGACGTAGATGGGAAGATAATATTAAAATGGGTTTGAGGGAGGTGGGATATGATGATAGAGAATGGATTAATCTTGCTCAGGATAGGGACCAATGGCGGGCTTATGTGAGGGCGGCAATGAACCTCCGGGTTCCTTAAAAGCCAGTAAGTATTATTATTATTATTATTATTATTATTATTATTATTATTACTACTATTGCATTGGGGACCTTGGAGTTCTACTTGATTCCAAATTAAAATTTCATAATCATGTTCAACAGAGGCTATATGTAATCATTCCATAAGAATCGTAGGACTTACAAGTCTATAACTTTTTCTTTTTCTACTCCTGCTACTCTACTAGATTTAGGCTATACAATACATTTGTCAGATCCAAACTTGAATATGCATCTGTTTGAATTCTATTACTCTTACTGATTCGGTTAAATTGAAAAATATTAAAAGAAAATCGGTTTCCTTATGTACTTTTAGATTTCTACCAAATTCCCCTGTTTTCAATTATGATCTAACCTGTAATTATTTTAACTGTTCTAGTCTTTATGCCAGACGTCTTGATCTCGATTACTTATTCTTTTCCAAGGCTATAAAGAGTGACATTCTTTGTGAATCCATCATAAGCAATATCTACCTTCGGATTCCTTCTAAAGGACTAAGATTTCAAAAAAAAATTATACGAGAGAGAATATCATCGAAATGATAGCCGTCCAGATCTTGGATTTAAAACATCGGCATCCTAATCAATTCAAATGAACAAAAAAGAAAATGTAAATTAATGTTTAAAAAATACATAATGAAATTTTAAAAAAGAATATTCTGCGACAAGATGTGGTAGTTATCAAAACGATAAAAATTTATTGAAAATAAATAATATACATTGAATATTAGAAAGATGAATAGAGATGGTGATTGATGATGTTCAATGAAGGTTTTTAAAATGGTTGATGCAATTGTCTGAAGAGTCTTATCAGGAACCTTTAATTTTCTGAGGATCTCCAATGTAAACTTGGGAATTGTTCCTCGCGCGCCAAACACAAGTCCAATGACATTCCAATCTTTCACCGGTTGCCAGGTGCATATAACTTGCCAATTTATATGGTATGAAATTGGATCCTTTTAATGTATAGTTTGGATATTTATATTGTTGTTGATTTAATACTGGATTCTAATTCAACTCTAACACATGTTTTGTTATTATTGTTTCAATTGAGTTATTCTTCATTTTTACATCTATCCATAAACGTCTATTCATGTACATTTATTGCAGTTATTGTCATTATAGCATTTACTGTCATTATTTGTAATTTCTGTCATTTGTGCTGAACTATTATAATAATTATTGACCGCTGGTTGTTGTGCAGCACACTAAAATATTAGTAAAAATAAAAAATTATCACTATTATTATTACTATTATTATCATCATCATTATTATTATTATTATTATTATTATTATTATTATTATTATTATTATTATTATTATTGTTATTATTATTATTATTATTATTACAAGGTGCGGAAAATTAAACTCATGATTTTGAAGTCTTTATCCTAATACTCATTCACCTGCCATTAACATTTATGCCTATTGAAAAGTGAACACCCTCCCCCAAAAAAAAACTTTACCTGTGCATCCCGATAATCCGAAGACTCTCCTATTTGTTACTGTTGTAAATTCTCGTAAATTCCCTCATTTTACGAAAACCTTTATTTCTAAGACGTTGGTTTTCTCCATTTGGTGTAACCCGCAGTAGCTATTCAAACAAAAATATTCTCATATATTATTATTATTATTATTATTATTATTATTATTATTATTATTCATAATATGTGCGTCCGTTTCGTCTGCAATATTCGCCGGGCTGATCACGTAACACTATCCCTCGAAATGTTGTCCTGGCTCCGTTTAGAAGATCGTAGGAAAATCCACTGTCTTTCCCTTCTCTTTCACATAATGCATTTCTCCACGCCTGTCTATCTTGCGTCTCGTTTTAAAAATTTATTCACCCATCATAACCTAGACAAAAGATCACAACACTCCTCAATATTACCCATTCCCTCCCACCGAACATCCTCATATTCATCTTCTTTCACTGTGGCTGTTCCTTGGCTTTGGAATTCCCTACCGAGTAATGTCAGGGACTGTCAGACATCAAACCAATTTAAGAATAGGCTAACGAAATATTTTTCTAACAATTCTTGTTAACAATAATAGCTCTTTCAGGTTTCTCAATGTTTAATGGTTATATATAGGCCTATCACAGAATAAATATCTAAATTATCTCATTATTATTATCATCATCATTATCATTATTATTATTATTATTATTATTATTATTAATAATTGCTCACTGGCTGTTGTACAGCATATTAAATATAAATAAATAAAATAAATAAAATAAAAATAAAATAAAATTATTATTATTATCACTATTTTTTACCGATGTTTATTATTGTCACACTAATTTAATTTAATTTAATTTAATTTAATTTAATTTAATTTCTTCCTGTAACCACTACAGGTTGCCGTCGACAAAGAGTACCATGATACAATAGAGTAAATGCCTTGAGGCTTAGTGATAAATTGTCGTTAGAGTGAAAAATAAACAATTGGAATTATATTGAAACACATGATGTTAAACGAAGTAACGTCAAGGAGATGCGAATTAGTCATGGTCCATATGTATGATGCCTGAAAATAGCTATTGAGCCTTTGAGTGCTGCAATTGTTAGATCTCTTATCTTACTTATCCAACTTTCATTATTTAAATTCATGTTTTTTTATGGTCTAGATATTAATGTAATAACTATGTAAGCAATTGTATTCAATTAGAATTAGAGTCTGGCTGGGCGGAAGAGAAGGCCTACTGCCCTATGCTCTGCCAGATTAAATAAATAAGTAATAATAATAATAATAATAATAATAATAATAATAATAATAATAATAATAATAATTATTATTATTATTATTACTATTATTATTATTATTATTATTATTATTATTATTATTATTATTATTATTATTATTATTATTATTACTGTAAGTTTTAAGAGAATGATCAATAACTGAAGATACAATAGTACTTTTGAGATATAGTCCATTCAAGGAATAAATGTCTCATTAAAACCGGAAATCGTTTATCCAGAGAATTAAATACAACAAAGGAATTGTTACAAGAATAATGTATATCACAATTAGGCCTACTTTTTAAAATAGCCTATATATCCATGTAGGCCTAGGCCTATGTCTTAGGAACTAATATGTCTTCACAAACCTATTGATTTCCCTCCGGCCTCCCAACTAACACTCTATATGCATTTCTGGATTCGCACATACGTGCTACATGCCCTGCCCATCTCAAACGTCTCGATTTAATGTTCCTAATTATGTCAGGTGAAGAATACAATGCGTGCAGTTCTGCGTTGTGTAAGTTTCTCCATTCTTCTGTAACTTCATCCCTCTTAGCCCCAAATATTTTCCTAAGCACCTTATTTTCAAACACCCTTAACCTATGTTCCTCTCTCAAAGTGAAAGTCCAAGTTCCACAACCATAAAGAACAACCGGTAATATAACTGTTTTATAAATTCTAACTTTCAGATTTTTTTACAGCACACTGGATGATAAAATCTTCTCAACCGAATAATAATAGGCATTTCCCATATTTATTCTGTGTTTAATTTTCTCCCGAGAAAAGTTATGTATGGATTTTATAAATAATAAAAAATTGTAAATTTAAATTTATATATTCTTATTGCGCAGTAGATATGAGAAAAATTGTTTTATATACTTCTTAATTTAAATTCAGGAATCCCCTCCTATGCGCGAGTTATAAGCACTCTTTCAGGGCTGAGCTAAAGTTTTATCTATTTATATTATATTTTATGTTACAATTATTAGAAAAATAAATACAAATACAGACAATATTTTTTTACGTGCCGATAAAACAACTTTTTTGCGGATGACCAAGTCATATTTATTCAGGTCATTGAATATGCATCGTACACGATGAGGGAAGTATTAGAAGATTAGAAAAAGTATGGGCTAGATATAAAATAAGTTACAAGAAAACCGAATGTCTAGCCTTGAAAATGAAAGATGCAAAGCAAGACATTGAAAAATAGGAAACTTAATAGTCAACCAATTTAAATATTTGGGGTCAATTTTAGAAGCTGATGGAAAGAGTGCAGCTGAATTTGAAAAGAAAAATAACAATAAGTTAAGGAAGGGGTATAATAAGGCATGTTGAACTCATTTCTTTGAAGTCATTGGTACAGTGTGCTATTTTATAGGCCTACGGTGCAGAATGTTTGACATTACACAGAATAGGCCTACATGAAAACAAAATTATTGGCTACTGAAATGGATTTTTAGCGGAGAGCAACAAGAACATGCTAAGGACAGAAATTTGTGGAAGAGCAAAATTTCTTTGGATGAAGGATAGCTACTATATTGTAGAAAAATCCTAATCAATACTGAGTTCCGATTTCGAACACATGTAATTTACGTTCTATAAATCTGAGGTGCATGAAAATAGCACCAATGGAAAGAGATTTTATAATACGCAATAATCTTATACAAAACACGGAACATGCTTGCTTAGGCGTGTGTCAAATTCGCTTCCGCTGCCTGTACTTGAAACACGTCGACTACATTCTGTCCGGCGTCGTATGTTCACCTCAGACTAATTACAAATATACCGATGTCACGGCCCTACTGATAATATAAGCATTTAATATTTCAAACTGCATACTGGGACAGATATGTCAGACTGTCAAGAATTGGATTTGACCATATATAGTATCAGTTGAGAAAAAGAGAACTGCTTAAGTTATTTGAATATAAAACCTGTGTGTGCAAGACATTCGACAGATAATGGCGAAAAAATGGGAGTATAAGGGTACAGTGCATCAGTTATTCATAGATTTCAAAAAGGCGTATGACTCGGTTAAGAGGGAAGTTTTATATGATATTCTTATTGAATTTGGTATTCCCAAGAAACTAGTTCGATTAATTAAAATGTGTCTCAGTGAAACGTACAGTAGAGTTCGTATAGGTCAGTTTCTGTCAGATGCGTTTCCAATTCACTGTGGGCTAAAGCAAGGAGATGCACTATCACCTTTACTTTTTAACTTTGCTCTAGAGTATGCCGTTAGGAAAGTCCAGAATAACAGAAAGGGTTTGGAATTGAACGGGTTACATCAGCTGCTTGTCTATGCGGATGATGTGAATATGTTAGGAGAAAATCCACAAACGATTAGGGAAAACACGGGAATTTTACTGGAAGCAAGTAAAGAAATAGGTTTGGAAGTAAATCCCGAAAAGACAAAGTACTTATATGATTATGTCTCGTGACGAGAATATTTTATGAAATGGATTTATAAAAATTGGAAATTTATCTTTTGAAGAGGTGGAGAACTTCAAATATCTTGGAGCAACAGTAACAAATATAAATGATATTCGGGAGGAAATTAACCACAGAATAAATATGGGAAATGCCTGTTATTATTCGGTTGAGAAGCTTTTATCATCCAGTCTGCTGTCAAAAAATCTGAAAGTTAGAATTTATAAAATAGTTATATTGCCGGTTGTTCTTTACGGTTGTGAAACTTGGACTCTCACTTTGACAGGGGAACATAGGTTAAGGGTGTTTGAGAATAAGGTTCTTAGGAAAATATTTGGGGCTAAGAGGGATGAAGTTACAGGAGAATGGAGAAAGTTACACAACGCAGAACTGCACGTATTATATTCTTCCCCTGACATAATTAGGAACATTAAATCCAGACGTTTGAGATGGGCAGGGCATGTAGCACGTATGGGCGAATCCAGAAATGCATATAGAGTGTTAGTTGGGAGGCCGGAGGGAAAAAGACCTTTGGGGAGGCCGAGACGTAGGTGGGAAGATAATATTAAAATGGATTTGAGGGAGGTGGGATGTGATGATAGAGACTGGATTAATCTTACTCAGGATAGGGACCAATGGCGGGCTTATGTGAGGGCAGCAATGAACCTCCGGGTTCCTTAAAAGCCAGTTAGTAAGTAAGTGTGTAAGACTGTCCCATGCGGTAAGGGGTTAAGTAGAGAATTATTTTTATTTTGTGCTACAATATTATACTAAATTTTATCCCCTTTGTTCAAAAATATCCAGGTAGGTTAGAGAGAGCCCCATATTGTTAGAGGATTAGGTCTACCGATAAGTTTCACACACATTTGTTGCTCGTGAGAGACCATTAAACTACTACTAGATACTGAAGGCTTCTAATAGAAATATAATAATTTTTAAAGCATCATTATAAACCGCTAATACGGTTCAATAAGTATAAATTCTTACCATTTTCTAAATATATGTTTCATTAAACATGAAATTAATGTTAGGCGTATAATTTTAATCAGGGGTTGACAAACATTCTCGCTTGCGGATCCCTTTCGACTTCGAAAACAATTCACGGATCGCCAAATGAATCATATTAGATGAAGAAATTGTAGACTGACAATCCGCGTCGCGTTCTATTTATTAGATACCACGATTTCTATATAATCAAGCAGCATTTCCGATATCTTTGTGTGATTTTATGAACTTTATATCCCGCATTTTAGCACCAGCAATGTACAGGGACATCATTTTATTTTTACTTGCATTTTTATTGTACCTGCATTTCTGAATGTACTTCACTCTCACCCCTTCACTAATGTCCTTGCTCCCGTCAGACACACAAACTTACGGCCGATGTTGCATTCGAAGTCTTCAAGCAGTGAAGTAAACACTGCAGTGTATAGTGTGTTTCAGAAATATGATTGCGTTTTCTATAGAAGAAAGAACCTATATGAATAATATCGTACTAAAAATTATATTCAAGAAACGATAAATTCAATTTCATAGAATATGCTTCAAAATGTTTTTAATAATATGCGTACTGAATTGAAGCCTGCATTGTAATGAACGGCAACCATTTTCAGCAACTTGTTTAAAAATTC
This sequence comes from Periplaneta americana, assembly GCF_040183065.1. Lineage (NCBI taxonomy): Eukaryota > Metazoa > Arthropoda > Insecta > Blattodea > Blattidae > Periplaneta > Periplaneta americana. Next base: position 20,696,572 of record NC_091120.1, read on the forward strand.
AGATTAGCTTTTTTTTTAATTGAGGTGGCTAGAAGCAAAGGAATGCTAGTGACATTTGTAATAACATGAGTTAAGTGCATCCAGTGTAAGAAAAAGTATCTAAAATTTTAGTGGCAAAGGGATATTTTAATCGCATCACACATTAAAATTTAAATAAAAATTTCACCGATTTTACAAAAGCTTAAATATTTAAACCCCATTTTCTCAAAAGTAACTTAAGTGCACTTACAGCCCTTTACTTATGAACCCCTCAATTTAAATGCACTCTCTATATTGTATGTTAACACCAATAATTAATATGCTAAATAAAGTAGACATTACATAACGAACACAGCCGCCTGAAAAGTTGAGTTTTTGAAAAAAAAATGTTACTACTCTACTGTATTTTGATAAATTCCGTAAAAGTGATGATCAAACTGAAAATCGTAATACTTATCGTATTTCCCTACAACATAAATGGATACACTACTTTTCTCCCCTCCTATAGCTAGTAAAATGATTTGTTTACATATTGCACTAGTAACATCAAACTCCTGTAATGGAAGGGGGCAACAGTGTTTCCGAGTATAGCCAGGTTAATGTTAAAAATGTTGGTAAAAATAAAGTGATGTCCCTGTAGTAGCATGCATATTTACTGTAGGAGCTCATAAATAGACATCGGATCTACACATAATAAAAGAAAAACATGCTTGTATAGTTTTAATAATTACATTATAATTAGGCCTATAAAATACCTTCTAACAACTTGGAGCTGTGTTCTCTCTCACAAAATTTTATAAGCTAAGGACGATCAAAGGAAGCTGGATTATCATATCTGGTGTGAGATCCAGGCGACGGTGGTGATTTAAATTTGTTACTGCTCATCGCGAAAATCCTGCTTCGTACAGCTGTGTTGTAGGAAATGAGACGAGTTTTTTCCACTGCACATTTAGAAATTTAGAAATATTCCTGAAGAAGGCTATATCAGATTTCAGTAAGAGGAAGCTCACTGATTTTATATTTTGAAATACAATCTGAGTTAATTTTCCGGACTCCATTGGATTTTTCTGAAATTCTAAAATGACTTTTTTTTATCCAATTGTCTTGTTCGATGGAGGATAGAAAATATTTCTGAAAAGATTCTTGCGAACTTAAACGACAGCTTCCGAGAAGTAAATTTCTGTATTTACCAAGAAGCTTCGCCATAGTCTTTCTATCAAAAAACCTGGAGAAAATAATTTTCGGCGTAGATGAAAACGCCCTAATTCAATAAATTCTCTCTTCATAGGATAAACATGGGAATTATTTTTCGTTCGTTAGTCATTTGTTTCGCAGAAGTGCTTAAATTTATTGACGCAATCTAATGTAGACCAAATTAATATGAACAGAATATTAAGTATTTAGAAATAAATTTTAAAACCTTCTAAGCATATAATTGTTCAAAATAAAATTTTAAGACGAGATAATTTTTATTTAAAAATAACCTCCTAGATTTATAGGCTGCAATTAAGACAAGATAATAAATGGTTTAAATAAAACAAAAGAAAGGAGACCTAAGTATGAAAAGGAGATTCATGTTAAATAATTACTTGTACGTTTAGGTATAGGCCTAGTGCAAAAGATTTCAAGTCTAGAGGTGATATCTCAAAGTTCTAGTAGAACCCCGTACAACCATAAAACTTTCGGGAAATCAATGAAAACTGTTTAGTTTAATTATTTTTATTTTTATTGTCAAAATGTATTTAACAATTATATTAGTTGCAAAATGTTAGGTTTATTCATTATTAGCTGTTTTTTATAATATAGCCTATATAAAGTCCCTGAAGAAATTAGGATATTAAGGGGTTTTCCCAACAAAAAACTGAAAGTAAGCAAAACATTGCTATTTTTCTACGTATTAGTATTGAATGAAAGTAAGTATGAACATGTGTTATAATTTATGTAAAAACTACAGTATAAAATCACAAAAAAAATTATTTTTCTTCTGCTCCAACAAACATTTTTCTTATCAGGACTTAAAAGGAATGAAGTAGGGCCTATTTGGCGTTTAGATTATGAAAATCAATAAATGTTAATTTATTACTCCGTGTATAAAACAGTTTTCTACATTACGTATTTTACATGTAAATTACACGTAAAATGCGTAAGTTACAGGTAATTTACTCGCCCATTCCTGATTGAGAATCACGGTACAGTACGGTTACTTTCTTCATAGAAGTATGGGTCGATAATTCCAGAGGCAGAAACGCCACAACACACTGTTACCTTCTAACTATGTTGTCCGTGCATTTGCATGGGTTGATCTTCATTCCAGTACCGGAAATTCTGTCTATTAACGAACCCGGATAGGTGGAAGTGTACCTCGTCCGAGTTTGCTCAGAATATCAAGATCAGCATTTAACTTTTCACTGAACTCCCTACAAAACGCTAATCGAACAGGTTTATCAGCGTCACGAAGATGGACCATAACTTGGGATTTTGTATGGATGGAATCTGAGGTCTTCCTGTAGAGTACGGCACATACTTGTGAGCGATAAATTCAACGCAGCTGATTGACGCTTGGACTTCTAAGCACAGCTTCTCTAACTCTAGCGATGTTTTCCGGCGTAAGGACTGATCGCGGACCACTAGCAAATCTATCACAAACGTTCTCAGTGCTATTGAGTTGACTCACCCACTTCAGAAGGAATTCTTCCATGTCGTGGAACATTAAATGCATTCTCTGAACATCTGTGATGGATTTAGACTCAATATACAGGATCTATAGAAACAACGTCCCGCGCCGTGGCGTCGCGGTCTAAGGCATCCCGCCTAGGACTCGCGTTACGGAATGCGCGCTGGTTCGAGTCCTCATGGGGGAAGGAATTTTCTCATGAAATTTCGGCCAGTGTATGGGACCGGTGCCCACCCAGCATCGTGATGCACTTGGGGAGCTACGATAGGTAGCGAAATCCGGTTGCGAATACCAGCTAAAACGGCTGGGGGGATCATCGTGCTAACCACACGATACCTCCATTCTGGTTGGATGATCGTCCACTTCTGCTTCGGCATGTGGCCGTGAGGTCAGCAGCCGGCTGGTCGGTCTAGGCCCTTCAAGGGCTGTAATGCTACGGATTATTATTATAGAAACAACACCGGCAACGTTTAATACATTAGGCCGCATCATTTTTCAAGAAGAAGCACATGTCCGGTAATTTATGGTTTGGGCGCTGTGAAGTGTCGAAGTTTCATCGGATTGTTTTTTTTAGTAGGTTATTTTACGACGCTGTATCAACACCTCAGATTATTTAGCGTCTGAATGAAATGAAGGTGATAATGCTGGTGAAATGAGTCCGAAGTCCAGCACCGCTAGTTACCCAGCATTTGCTCATATTGGGTTGAGGTAAAACCCCGGAAAAAACCTCAACCAGGTAACTTTCCCCAACCGGGATTCGAATCTGGGCCACCTGGTTTCGCGGCCGGACGCGCTAGCCGTTACTCCACAGATGTGGACTCATCGGATTGTTTTTGGGGTCCTAATTACGTAGATATGCAACACATTAGCCATCAGCGTAAGGTGGATTGACGAACTGCTCCTTAACTTTCCTGCGCGTGCGCTACATTGGTAGAGGGGGAACTGTGCCACGCACGGCCACCACGGTCACCTGATCTTACACCTCTTGACTATGAAGACTGTGGTGTATGCTACTTCTGTAACATCAGAGGAGGACCCTATCGCACGAATCCACGCTGCGACTGAAATATTGAGCACAAAGCCCCACTTATTTGACCATGTGCGTCAGTCTCTGCACGCCGATGTGCGCTCTGCAATTAAGTACGAATACAATTTGAACACCTTTTGTAATTTACAGTACGGTGTGATGCTCTGGTTGAGTTTCTTAACGAAATGTAGAACGTATACCCGTCCCCATATCCCAACCGTTCTCAAACTACGACGCCCCACATCGCCCAAACCACAATTTTCGGACATGGGTTCCCTCTTGAAAAATGATCAGTTTACCGTCCTGCTCAACATACTAAGCGTTGTCGGTGTTGTTTCTATACAATAATTCGCTTGCAATTTTGAAACTCTTTTTCACTTTTTTTTTTTTAAATCAGGGTGAACCCTAAAACGTTTCTGCGCCCTTTCACGATCTTGCAAGTACGTACACAACAAGATATTCATCAGACGACATTCTCGCGACCGGCCTAAATTAGATTTCTTCTGTCAACGAAAAACGGGCAATTTATCGTAAGGGGTCACTCGCCCGTGGTTTCCCCCATGGAAAAAGCGCCTTAATCTGTGATGTTGATCCACTCGACTAAGCCAGCGACTGCATTCCAAGAGCAACTGATGAAGCCTGACGTCAGCTTCGTTTAAATATTTGTTGGGGCAACTGGATATAAAGCCTAACGTAACATTTTCTGAAAGCCTGCAACTTTGTACCTAGGGATCTTAATTTACTTCCTTATAGTTTGCGATCTCCTTTGTGACGGAGTCAGAGGATGACAGTGAGAGAGTGAATAGCAGAGTAAGACAGTAACTGACGGAGAGCGACAGAGTGACTAACAGAGTTATAGAGTGAGTGATTTAGTGGGTGAAAAGTGTGATAGAGTGGTTGACAAGAGTGATAGAGTGGCTAACAAGAGTGATAGATGACTGCAAAGAGTGGCTGAAAATAGTGATAGAGTGGCTGACAATGTGATAGTGTGGCTGAGAGAGATAGAGTGGCTGAAAGGAGTGATACAGTGGCTAAAAGAGTGACAAGGTGGCTGAAAAAGTGACAGAGTGGCTGAAAGAGTGACAGAGTGGCTGAAAGAGTGATAGAGTGGCTGAAAAGAGTGACAGAGTGGCTGAAGTGACAGAGCGGCTGAAAAGAGTGATAGAGTGGCTGACAAGAGTAATAGAGTGGCTGACAAGAGTGATAGAGTGACTGAAAATGTGATCAAAGTGGCTGACAATGTGATAGAGTGACTAAAAGAGTAACAGAGTGGTGTTGAAAGGAGTGATAGAGTGGCTGAAAAGAGTGATAAGGTAGGTGAAAAGTGACAGAATAGCTAAAAGAGTGAAAGAGTGGCTGAAAAGAGTTACAAATTGGCTGAAAGAGTGATAGATGGGCTGAAAGGAGTGTTAGAGTGGCTGAAAAGAGTGATAGAGTGGCTGAAAGAGTGATAGAGTGGCTGAAAAGGGTGATAGAGTGGCTGAAAATAGTGATAGATTGGCTGAAAAGGGTGATAGAGTGGCTGAAAGAGTGATAGAGTGGTTGAAAAGGGTGATAGAATGGCAGAAAAGGGTGATAGAGTGGCTGAATAGGGTGATAGAGTGGCTGAAAAGGGTGATAAAGTGGCAGAAAAGGGTGATAAAGTGGCAGAAAAGGGTGATAGAGTGGCTGAAAAGGGTGATAGAGTGGCTGAATAGGGTGATAGAGTGGCTGAATAGGGTGATAGAGTGGCTGAAAAGGGTGATCGAGTGGCTGATTAGGGTGATAGAGTGGCTGAATAGGGTGATAGAGTGGCTGAAAAGGGTGATAGAGTGGCAGAAAAGGGTGATAGAGTGGCTGAATAGGGTGATAGAGTTGCTGAAAATAGTGTTAGAGTGGCTGAAAATAGTGTTAGAGTGGCTGAAAATAGTGATAGAGTGGCTGAAAATAGTGATAGAGTGGCTGAAAATAGTGATAGAGTGGCTGAAAATAGTGATAGAGTGGCTGAAAAGTGATAGAGTGGCCGAAAAGAGTGATAGAGTGGCCGAAAAAAGTGATAGAGTGGCTGAAAAGGGTGATAGAGTAGCTGAAAATAGTGATAGAGTGGCTGAAAAGGGTGATAGAGTAGCTGAAAATAGTGATAGAGTGGCTGAAAAGGGTGATAGAGTAGCTGAAAATAGTGATAGAGTGGCTGAAAAGGGTGATAGAGTAGCTGAAAATAGTGATAGAGTGGCTGAAAAGGGTGATAGAATAGCAGAAAATAGTGATAGAGTGGTTGACAATGTGATAGAGTGATCGACAGAGTGCTAGAGGGCTGTCAGAGTGGTAGAGTGGTTGACAGTGACTGAGAGAGTGAGTGACTGAGCAAGTAAGAGAATGACTGACACAGAGCTCAGTTGAGCTGAGAGAGTGAAAAGAGTATAGTATATACCTGCAATTAATAACATTTTTGTAATTATGTTATACACTTCAAAGTTGGTCATTGTCCTATGTTAAATTTCTACAATTTAACGGAGTTAAACATCCGCAGAATTTATTATTCCTGGTTAATTTTCCTCCTAACCGTTAAAAATTGTAGTTCTATGAACAGCAAGTATACAGAATAGGCTACTTAAAAACTGATATATACACTCCGACAATTAAACTGCGCGCAATTTGTTGACAGTCGCTCGTATGAATTTATCAACATGCTCCACCCACTGCATTGTTGAAAGCGTTCAGGGATTTTAATGCCAAAATGACCAGAACTAGATTACGTATAACTGTGTTATGTACGTGAATTAGCTAACGTACTTACAAAACGATTTTATAATAAATAGCTAACTGCACTAATGATAATCATGTATGTAAGATCAATGTGATACAGTAAGCCTACACGGCTCCCTTTTGCATTTTACGTAATTCGGGGGTAATTGTACATTCATGCGAATTGAGCTTTGATATCGAAATGTACAGTAGGAAAGATATCGCTTCTATGGCAGTAAGTTTAATAATATATCTGTGGATATTATTAAATCCTTTATAGCCTAATATTTCGCCTTTACGATAAAAAGTTTATTATTTAAATATGAAGTAAATAACGAAAACTACTAAGCATACAAGAAAGACTTAAAGACAGTACCGGACTCCATTTCATTCTATTGCAGTTTACTAACAGTTACTAAAATATATTTCATGGTACTTATGCTACTGCGTACACATTGCAGGCAAACGCGAACTATAGGCAATTTTATAGTTATATTTCGCTATTACAGGATATCGATTTCAGTTAAACTAAGTGAATTAATATTAAAGGTTTTTTTATACATCTTGATTAAACAATTTTTAACACTGTATCACTTCGGAATATGTATGATAATAACTTTCTTGTGTTAAATATTATTAACGTACCTTGTTAACATGTTTCGACCTATTTTCGGTCATCTTCGGAACTGGTCGTTGTTGGTCTTGGCGCCTCTTGTTTCCTATGTGGGTGCGTTCGTAGTGTAGAGCCAAAGAGTGTATGTGTTTTGGAATTGAGTTGTGAGATGTGTGTTGAGAATATCGTTCGAGAACAATATGAAATATACAGACACACGAAAACACACCCCAACGATATTCTCAACACACAACTCAATTTCAAAACGCATACACTCTTTGACTCTACACTACGAACGCACCCACACAGGAAACAAGAGGCGCCAAGACCAACAACGACCAGTTCCGAAGATGATCGAAAATAGGTCGAAACATGTTAACAAGATACGTTAGTAATATTTAACACAAGAAAGTTATTATCATATATATTCCGAAGGTTTTTTATTAATTTATCCTACAGAATAATATCTGTAATATTGACAATTAATATTTGAGGAGAAAAATTCGCTCCGGCGCCGGGGGTCAAACCCGGGTGTCTTGGTTTCTACGCTCTGACCACTGAGCTACCCCGATCTCCGGCGTCGGAGCGAATTTTTCTCCTCAAATATTAATTGTCAATATTACAGATATTATTCTGTAGGACAAATTAATAAAAAACCTTTAATATTCTCATAGCTGCAGTGCATATTTCTGTACAGATTACTGTGCACTTAACTGCGGAATCCCGGCCAAACAGTCACTCAGTTGAGTGCGCCTGGTGTATAATGGCAGTTGACTTGGACATAAAAAAAACGTCAACGTAACTTATATGCCTAACTTGGGGTCCGGCCACAAAGGGAAACACTGAAGGAGGAAGGTTCGGTCCGGTGCTGTGGATTGAATTCGGTGTAGCTCAGTGGTAAGAGCGCTTGGTACGTAGAAACCAAGAGACCCGGGTTCGATCCCCGGCGCGGGAGCGAATTTTTCTCCTCAAATATTAAGTGAATTAACTTCATAATCATGTTCTCTTCAGGAATTTAGATGCTGAAATTGACCTCTTTCATTCTTATGATTAACAACGTCGTACGTAAATTTTTTCCGATTCAGCGATATTTATTTTGAAAATACAAAAAGCCTACATGCTGGCAATATCTTGGAATCCAATAGGGAAACTTGTCATATACTTGGATACATCTGTTTCACTGCTGGTAGTCATATCCCCGTTGTGAAAGGAGGAAGGGGTTCGTCTTCTCACTGACCGGATGTTTGAAGGAAATTTAGTTTTAAATCTGAATGTAAGGTTACGGTTTAGCGAAGTTGATGGCCTTAATCTGTGAAATTGTTGCAATGGGATGGGAAGCAGGCCCTATGTAACAATAAGTTACTTTCTTCAATGCCGTATTTGTCTGCTAAAAATTTTATGTTTAACTCCATTCTCTGACTCACCTCTCAAAAGTGTCCTCTTTGGACCCCTTCCATTCGATATATAAACATTTATTTTATTTGTATAACTATCTCAAAAACCGTTCACAAACGATCACAATGTTATTAGACCTCTATGTTTCACTCAACTCTCTGACTCACCTCTCAAAAGTGTCCTCTTTGGCCCCCTTCCACTCCATATATAGCTGCTCCAAATAAAATTCACATTTATTATATTTATGAATACAGACTCAAAAGATTTCGGCCGAACTTCCAACTAAACTGGAAGATAAGAAAAATACTGAATCAAGTTGAAGGAAAATAAGGTATATTTCCTTGGAAATGAGACATAGGCCTATAACACATACCTTATTGCTTTCCACCTTCAAGAGTACAGTGTGTGAAATATCTTTTGGAATCGGATTTTCATGTAGTTAGGTCACTAGTCAGGTATTCTTTAGGACTTACACGTCTTTTTAGGGCTTTCATAATTATATGTTAAATAATATAGGCCTATATGGAAACTACGATAGGCCTTTATGTGTTGGACACGACAGCAGTTCTATTCAGTCTTACCAACTCCTCAATACACGTATTCATTTTATCGAAAGTCTTCCAATAATTGTTATTTCTACTATATAACATATACCATTAAATTCTGTAATTTCTATAAACTCAAAATCAGGAAGGATTTAGTGACTAATTAACGAATGCATATGAAAATTGATTAGTTTGCCGACGTGTTAGTATTTATTATAATCCCATCAATTTATTTAAGTCAAGCAATACATTATTGTAATTACGTTTGCGTAGCATAAGAGATTTACAACTGGAAATTAATATTAAAGTCATTACGCTTATTTGTATGTGTGTGTGTGTACTAGCTGATTCCACTTTTCATCAGCTTATGAATTTCGATATATTAAACCGCAACCAAATATAAGATCTGTCAGAAGTCTGGACGCTAAGCCTTCAAGTTAATGATGTTTCTCGAGGATTTACACATCACTGTGTACAGGGTGGGGCATAGGAACCAAGTGTTTTTAAAATAATCATAAAACAGTTAGTTTTTGTTTTCAACACATTTTATTGGTAGAATAACGTTTGTGAGAACATACCATTTAAATTATGAGCGGAAAATTACATCTGGCATGTGATGTCCGTCTGTGTTGACGCATTGTTTAAGGCGCTGACGAAAATTCACCTCTATTCTTTCCAGGGGATCTCTGTTGATTTGGGTGATGTGTTGACGTACTGTGTCCTTTAATTCATCTAATATTCAGGCCTTATCTTCGTAAAACGTGCCTTTAGGTACCCACATAGAAAAAATCACGTGGACAGGTCAGGGGACCGAGGGAGCCATGGAACGTCACCAAATCTCCAAATGAGACGATTGGAAAGCAGGAGGCAAAGAACTGCCATTCACGCTCTGGAGATATGCGCCGTGGCCCCATCTTGCTGAAACCACCCATCTTGTATGGGTGTAAATGTAAATCGCCATGCAGAATCCGTCTTACCGTACGATTGCTGATTCCAAGAGCAGCTGAATGTCTTCGAGCAGAGCGGCCTGGGCTGCGCAGTATCGCTTATCTGACTGAAAATTTTCTGGGGTACGCACTCTGTGTTGGGGGCCGGGCGATTTATTCTTTAGTATTGCGCCTTTTTTTTTTTAGATTTTTTAACCCAACATAAGATTGTGTCACGCACGGGAGCAGAATCATTGCGATTAATATTGAATCTGTAGCAAAACTCACGCCGTATCGAGCTCACTGAATCGCCATTTCTAACAAAACAATCATACGCAAACATGCGTCCACTGCTCCATGATGCCGACTGCAGGTGAAATGCTATGAGCCACGGAATGGAATGTCACATGCCGCACGTCTCTCCCTTTTATAATGACTGAGTACAAGCCATTCCAAAAACATTTGGTTCCCATGCCCCACTCTGTATTATAACCTTCCTTCTTAAGCGTGGAAAGAAATATTCAAATAGAAGTGAATAAGAATATGTTCAGGGTCTCATTATGAACAAAAAATTACACTTTAATATTTAGACTATAGCTATCGCTTTGAGGAATAAGAATGTGAGAAGGGAAGAGGGATAAGAATATGAAACGAGAATAAGAAAAGGAGAAGTTGACGCGAATAAGAAGACGAAAAGGACAGGTAAATAAGTTGCAATATCGCTAATATACCGGATGAACCACGAGGATTTACCGTCCCTAACGGATTTTACTTCCGAAGACATTTTGAACAAAAGACATCATATAAACATGTGTTCTAATCTCATTATTTTCAGAGTTACACTGATTTGAAATTATTTGTAAAATACCCTTATTCTTTAGTTTTAAGGGTAAAAAATATTACAGATAGAGAATGAACTATTCAGGAGTATCATTTCTTTAATTATCTAGTATTCTGAAGCTAAAAATGTGTTGTGAATTCCATAGTTGCTTCGTACAGAATTTTTTTTTTTTCGATTTTTAACTACAAAATTACATTTTTCTCATGCATTTATCACAACTGTTACAAATCACGCCATTCTTGCAAATTCTTTAAGACTGTACATTAGGATGCATATTTAAACTGTAAATAATCAAGTTCCTAAAGTCGTATGATTTTCAACAATTTTTGTGATAACTTAAGTGCGTAAGAATGATGTAAATTTTAGTTAAAAATTGAAAAATAAAATCTGTACAAAGCAATAAACATCACATGTTTAGCTTCAGAATAATAACCAATTAATGAAATGACACTTCTGAATAATTAATTCTCTATTTTTAATATTCTCTTACCCTTAAAACTAAAGAAAAAAGGTATTTTAGTAACAATTTAAAACTAAGAGGAAGACCGAGAAAAAGATGGTGGAACTGTGTACGAGTGGATGTGAATAGATTAGGAATAAGGAATTGGAGGGATAGAGAAGGATAGAAGAGAGCCATAGGGGAGATTAAGGCCCACTTGGGCTGTAATACCAAAGAAGAAGAAGAAGCAACAATTTAAAATTAGTAACTCTGAAAATATTGAGATTAGGGCCCATGTTTATATGACTTTTTTGCTCAGAATGTCTTCGGAAATAAGCTCTGTAAGTGACGGTAAATCCTTGTGAATCGTGTATAAAAGAATAAGGATGTAAACTGTAAGTATACATCTTGATTACACAACTTTTAAGACTGTATCACTTCGGAATATATATGATAAGAACTTTCTTGTGTTAAATTTTAACGTACCTTGTTAACATGTTTCGACCTATTTTGGGTCATCTTCAGAACTGGTCGTTGTTGGTCTTGGCGCCTGCACATCCAACCAAAAAGCCAGAAACTCAACACTAGAACAATATGAAATATACAGACACACGAAAACACACCCCAACGATATTCTCAACACACAACTCAATTTCAAAACACATACACTCTTTGATTCTACACTACGAACGCACCCTCACAGGAAACAAGAGGCGCCAAGACCAACAACGACCAGTTCCGAAGATGACCCAAAATAGGTCGAAACTTGTTAACAAGGTACGTTAAAATTTAACACAAGAAAGTTCTTATCATACATATTCCTAAACTGTAAGGTTAAAAGAAGGATAAAAGGGTATAAAAAAAGAGACGAAAGTAGAAAGAAGATGCGTAGAAGGCAGTGGCGTAGCATGAAATTTTGAGCAGAGGAAGCTAATTCAAGTTGTCTTTCATGCAATATGAGAAAACGTATTACAAAAATATAGTCTTAAAATAAATAGTAGTCAATGTTAAGTCAGCAGTCGAAGATTGGTTGGAACATCGTAAATAACACCAATAAGGCATGACCTCAAATGATACGTAGTAAAATATGATTTCACGGTTTAAACATCAAATAGACACGTATAGTATAACACTAGCTCACTCCCTGTCATAGTTAGAGGAATCACAATATTAACGGTCAATAGATACAGTACGTAAGTAGGCGTCTGTCTTTGGTTGTGTCCTTCATTGACAGCAAGGGAGTCGATCATTTGTTTTTTAGATCACACTTTTGTTCGTAAGTCAATCTTTATAATAGAATTGTCCTAAAAATTCAAGTAAATTGGTGTTAGGAACTGTTATTTCACTCATTATTTATTATATCAGCCACAATGCACACTAACACTTCAACTGAACACAACTGACGAAAAGGGATAACTCTGAAACTACTTATTTTAAATGTCAAAGCTAGCTTCCTTCGAGCCTTGCGACCAGGGTAGTATAGTTAGAAAGGGATGGAAAATCTGCGGGGTGGGTTATACAGAAGAATGAGTGTAAGAAACCAGTCTGCTTGGAAGCTGGTGTGTGCAGGCTTCTTGTTTACTGCTGCATCACAAATCATCCTGAGCTGCCACATCACAATATTTAACGCGTAAATATAAATTCTATTAAAATTAATAAATAATTTTGTCCATAGATTGCAGGTTTATTATGAAATTATTATTAACTGGGGAAGCTGAGCTTTTTAGCTTACATTGACGCTACGCCACTGGTAGAAGGCAAGGGCTGGAGAATGTAAACCGGGAAGAACACGACGGAAAGGTCAGAGAAAATGAACACAAAAAAGTTAGGAGGCGAGAAAGAATAGGCGTATGAAGAAGAGAAGATAGCAACAAGAGGAAGGAAAATAGATGTAGGCGAAGAAGAGAAAATAGCGCAAATTGTTTCTGTAGCCATTAGATTAATTCATAATTTGTTCAGCACTCTCATGGCAGGCATTCAAGACAGTTTGGTTGCCGACACGGAAGCGAGCAGCTTGCAGCGCTCCTTCATCTGATTCCCCGCACGCGCCAGACAGGACCTGCTATTTATTTTCCTTCCCTCGCGGAGGACGCAGAGATACGATCTCGAAAGCCTCCGACTACAATAGCAGCATTTCCGGAGGGTTAATTGGAGAACGTGTGGGACACGACTACACTAATCCAACCATAAAATTTGTCCGAGCCATTCTCCGCTTATCACAGAATCAAGCACCTTCAACTTAACAATCTGTAGAGATAAATTTGGTAATAGAAAAATATGCAGATTTTTGTATTCGACAGATGTTGGAGAAAAAATGGGAGTAAGTTATTCATAGATTTCAAAGAGGCATATATCAAGAGAGAAGTTTTATACGATATTCTTATTGAATTTGGTATTCACAAAGAACTAATTCGATTAATTGTATTGTATTGCATTTATTAACATTCCATGGTATTCATACATGCTTACAGCTAGAATATGGAACAAGTCAAAAAACTTAATACTACAGTATTATAAAATCTTAATTTATAGTCACAGTCTAAATGAAATATATACAGACGAGATTTACAATATAGTCTACTAGTACAACACATAGTTTTAGTATCAATTTCATGAAGTGTTATTGAATGTCATGAATTCACCTAGAGAATAGAAGGCGTGAGAAATTAGGTACTTCTTTAATTTGGCCCTAAATAATCTTATGTTTTGAGTTTCATTTTTTATATCGATAGGGAGGCTATTAAAAATTTTTACTGCCATATAACGCACTCCTTTTTGATAGCATGATAGACTTGCCGATGGAGTATGAAAGTCATTTTTTTGACGTGTATTTATGCTATGAACTGTTGAATTAGTTACAAAGTTTTCACGATTACATACGAGGAAGACTATTAATGAAAAGATATACTGACAGGCCATGGGCATTATTTGTAGTTTTTTGAAAATAGTTCTACACGACTCCCTAGATTTCGCACCTACTATTATTCTAATTACTCTTTTTTGTAATAGAAATATATGTGTGTCTCAGTGAAACGTACAGCAGAGTCCGTATAGGCCAGTTTCTGTCCGATTATTTTCCAATTCAATGCGGGCTAAAGCAAGGAGATGCACTATCACCTTTACTTTTTAACTTTGCTTCAGAATGTGCCACTAGGAAAGTCCAGGATAACAGAGAGGGTTTGGAATTGAACGGGTTACATCAGGTGCTTGTCTGTGCGGATGATGTGAATATGTTAGGAAAAAAATCCATAAACTATTAGGTAAAACACAGGAATTTTACTTGAAAGAAGTAAAGGGATAGGTTTGGAAGTAAATCCCGAAAAGACAAAGTATATGATTATGTCTCGTGACCAAAATATTATACGAAATGGAAACACAAAAATTGGAAATTTATCCTTTGAAGAGGTGGAAAAATCCAAATATCTTGGTGCAATAGTAACAAATATAAATGACACTCGAAAGAAAATTAAACGCAGAATAAATATGGGACATACCTGTTATTATTCGGTTGAGAAGCTTTTATCATCCAGTCTGCTCTTAAAGAAGCTAAAAGAATTGACAAACCAATTATACTACCAGTTCTTTTGTATGGTTCTGAAACTGTGACTAACTTTGAGAGAGGAGCAGAGGTTAAGGATATTTGAGAATAAGGTGCTTAGGAAAATATTTGGGACTAAGAGGGATAAAGTTACAGGAGAAGAGAGAAAGTTACACAACGCAGAACTGCACGCACTGTATTCTTCACCTGCATAATTAGGAATATTAAATCCATACGCTTGAGATGGGCAGGGCATGTAGCACGTATGTACGAATCCAAAAATGCATATACTCGTAGAGTGTTAGTTGGGAGTCCGGAGGGAAAAAGACCTTTGGGGAGGCAGAGGCGTAGATTGGAGGATAATATTAAAATGGATTTGAAAGAGGTGGGATATGATGGTAGAGACTGGATTACTCTTGCTCAGGATAGGGACCGATGGCAGCTTATGTGAGGGGGGCAATGAACCTCCGCGTTCATTGTAAGTAAGTAAGTAAGTTACTTAATGCAGTAGAATGAATCAAATTTATTTTTGTCAAGTGATGTCAACCAGAAATCAAGTTTCTTTATATATACAGTACCTAACAGACGTTTTACCTTTTAACTGACATTTTATTTTATTACAAACAAAATTATGGGTATACTCGTACTTTCATGACAAAAACTATTTTATTACATAGACCTATATATTAGTAGGCCTATAGTCTCCTACTGGTGAGTGTTTTTTTCCATGCCTCGATGGTCAAAGGGCATATATGAAGACATTTACGTAAACCTTGGAACTGGGGTTAAAATTTAAAAATCATGTTCGAAATAAAATATAAAAAAATTAGTTTGCACTTAAAAATTCACTGAATATAAGTTTTATAGTAATCAGTGGGGCCTCTTTTATATACGAAACACAACCGGATACACCTTTGCATGATTTTTTTTAATCCTTAATTTTTTCAACATGAATATAAAAAAAAATATTATTTTAATTCACAAAATTATTTTTTCACTTCTGTACTCACTAAAATTGTATACAGTTGGACCTCCATTGTTCTTCAGACACATTATAATGTGTTTACGCATACTAAGAACCAAACATTCACAGCACTCTCCTCGCGAAATTTCTTTATTTTATAAAGTCACACAGGTTTTACTTACAGACAATTATTGTGCTACAATTTCTCTGTGAGACCTGCAGCACCTATTCATCCAAAATATTTGCCACTTCAACGCCTCAGACATACTTTTTATTTCCCATATCCACAGTTTGCAATAACACCACTCTTTGTGTACGAAACACTTCGTAAAACGGTAGTCCCTCACTTCAGCAGAACTTAATTGGAAAAAGTACCTTCATGCCATTGTATGGAGCGAGAAACGAACTTCTGATTGGCGCAAGCCCGATCACGATAGCTCAATCGGCTGTGGAGATATAAGGTCGAGCCTGCTACTTAAAATGATGAATATTTTCATTGTTTTGGAAAATTATAAAAAGAAAAAAAAGAAGTCAGACGATAGAAATTTTTTTTTGCATTTTTTCTGGTGTCAATACGTTCTTACATCTCTCACAGTGCTTGAAAAAATTCATTACCAAATTAAACACATTGGTGTAGCATTTACAGATTAATCCGTCATCAGAAATGTAGGCCTGCAATTTTTCACAACATTAATAATTCTATAAAAATTCACAATTCGAAAATTAAATGTATTTTCACGTTCTTTGCATCGATAAATGTCTCAAACTCCAAACTCCTGGTAGAGGGGCAGAGAAGGCCTGACGGCCTTATCTCTACCAGGTTAAATAAATAAATCTAATCTAAATCTAAATCTAATAATTAAAAAATTATTTGTGAGGAAGATAGATTTCCATTTCGTACAATATTCTGGTCACGAGACATAATCATATACTTAGTCTTTTCGGAATTTACTTCCAACCCTATCGTTTTACTTGCTTCAAGTAGAACTTCCGCGTTTTCCCTAATCGTTTGTGGATTTTCTCCTAACGTATTCAAGTCATCCGCATAGACAAGAAGCTGATGTAACCCGTTCAATTCCAAACCCTCTGTGTTATCCTGAACTTTCGTAATGGCATATTCTAGAGCGAAGTTAAAAAGTGAAGGTGATAGTGCATCTCCCCAAAACAAGAAATAGTAAATAAATTAATAAATATAAGCATACAGAAAGGAAATCTAGGTAACTTAAATACGACTAAACAGAAGAAGCTCCACATAGAAGCATAGCTATGCATTCTTGAGTGACAATACTGAATAGCAGAAGACAATTTAATCATAATTATGGAGGCGAAAATGCTCTTAAAATATAATTACCCAATTAGATTAAAACAAAGGGAAAGTAAACTTAAAGTTTTAAAGCGGTTTTCTCATTTCTACCTGAGGACAAAATTTCTGCTACGAAGCGAACGGAGGACTTAATCCCTTATGCGACGGTGCTTTTATCTCAACTTCTCATTTCGTAGACTAATACTATAACAGACGGCTTCAGCGGCTAATGATCAAGATGACAAATGTCAATTGTTCAACGTTTATCAAAGAGATGGATGATCGTCGAGAAGGTAGGCCTATTTCGGCCTGTGAACTGAGTTCCCTACGTACAATGAAATCGTTGAACAACATGAGTGTATTAAATGGAAGTACAAAATACTATTATATATATATTTAAAGGCAGAAATAAAATCATCCGTAAAAGCAACTGAAGTTAATATTCTTGGCCAAATCCAAATAAAACTATAATTTCGTACAAGCTAATTCAAGCATATGCTATTGACTTCTTAAGATTTTACACAACAGATTCGAATCATAGTCTATATTTTTCTATGAAATTACTGTACGTTTCAATGTGTAAGGATTTTATATTAATTGCTTCTCTGTCAGTCCTTTTTTTTAGTTATTTCTACGTCAATGGCTTCTTGTTGAGCTTGAAAATTATCCCTTCTCATTTTTCTAACAGTCTTCGTTATTTTCTATCATGGTAATTCTCACAGTTTTAATCTTACCGAAAATCAAACACTTACTTTCATCCAATGTGTTGTAAATGTCATAATCTTTGTTTCTGTAAAAAAAAGTATGGTTTTCTTACTTCATTACTCACAAATTCAATACATTACAAGGTAATTTGTGCGTTTTTTTGGTCCAACATACAAATCACATATTAAAAATAATTACTTACCTAAATATCCAACATTTTGTAAATATGTATTTATAAATAGGTCTACAGTTATGTGAGACGGTAATGATTCATAAGTGTATGTACATAGACAACATTTCAGTTTTATGAAGGAAAGTATATTTACAACATTTTTCCTATTAAACGTATACCATTTCAATTCTAAAAAGTGGCATATAATAATAATAATAATAATAATAATAATAATAATAATAATAATAATAATAATAATAATAATAATAATAATACTTACTTACAAATGGCTTTTAAGGAACCCGAAGGTTCATTGCCGCCTGCACGCATTGTATTCTTCACCTGACATAATTAGGAACTTAAAATCCAGACGTTTGAGATGGGCAGGGCATGTAGCACGTATGGGCGAATCCAGAAATGCATATAGAGTATTAGTTGGGAGACCGGAGGGAAAAAGACCTTTAGGGAGGCCGAGACGTAGATGGGAGGATAATATTAAAATGGATTTGAGGGAGGTGGGGTATGAAGATAGAGACTGGATTAATCTTGCACAGGATAGGGACCGATGGTGGGCTTATGTAAGGGCGGCAATAATAATAATAATAATAATAATAATAATAATATATATAATTTATTTCAAGAAATAGTCTGCCCAGGCATCCTGGGTTGCCAAAAACACAGAATAACACACATATAAGAATAGTAATGATTACAGTAAGATAGATGAGCCAAATTTAAATGTGAACTAGGAGCTTAAGTTTAAGAAATAATAAATTTGTACATATATTTGTAACAATCACACACTAACGAATAGAAAAGGGGGGGGGGTATTATGATATTCCGTATAAATGATTTTTCAGAATTGCCACAGACCCTTTAATGGTTGAAGTAATTATTTTTGGAATGATGTCATGGATTCCAAATGTTTTGATAGTGTTTACAGTTGATCGTGGGATGGTGCCCCTCGCTCCGATCATTAAACCATGTACTTCCCAGGTGCCTTCCATCTGATATTTTTCTCGAAAATACGGAACAGTAGGCTCATAAATTTGTTGTTTTTCTTTGTTGACCTCGGATGGTTGGGTCTGGCTCATCTCAAATCTAACAGTTGGGTCCAGTATAAAGCCTTTACTATTAGTCTTGTCTAGAGCCACGATGTCCGCTCTTCTAATTCTGCCGCCTTCAGACGCAACGCAGTGCACCTCTTCATGGACCTCGAAGGATTTGTTTCTAAGGGCTTGTGCTATTAGTTTTCGGATGTTATGATGGCGTGAATTTCTCAGGAGTTCTCCATGCTGACAGGATCCTAGGACGTGTGCTAAGGTTTCAATCTCGTTGCAGTATCTGCAACGGAAACCGTCCAAGGATCTCCCATGAAGACTTCTCACTGGTGCTACGTTAGCATTCATCTTAATTGCGTCCCGCCATTCAGAGGAAGATAGACCCTCCTTAGAAAAAATCCATTTATTTCCGGGAGTATATTCTTGAAATAAAATAACACCTTTTCCTTTATGTGGAAGCGCATACCATTTGTCGTACTCTTGTTTCCTAAGATTTTGTCGTAGTTTATGGACATTGATGTTACTTATATCCAGATCTTCAGATGGAATTTTTAGCTTCCTGGAACATACTTTCTTTTCTGCTGCTATGTTCCTTGTAGAAACGACAAGAGGATTCGCGGTTCTCAATAATGTGTTGCAAATATTGAGATGCTGTAAATATGCTTCCCATTGAGCTTTGAAAAGGCTGAGACCCTTATATTTACGTTCGGTGTACAACATCGCGTCGGGCGTGTCTCCTGGCAAACATAAAATTTCCTTCACCGAACTTTTAATTAACTTATCCACATCTTCGAGAAACCGGTCAGAAAGCTGGTGAAGGGGAGCATTTTGAAGAGGATAAACAAGTATAGGCCAGATATACATATTTAAAACATTGAGTTTTTGTTCTGGTTTCAGAAGATAAGTAGATGTTAAAGCTTGGATCTTATTATTTAAATTATTGATTACTTTGGCAATGTCAAACTTAATTTCATCAGAAAAATTAATCCCAAGGTATTTGATTCGTTCATCTCCATCAATACTATTAACAATTGATCCTCCAAGATTCAATGTCGTACTACTTAATTTTCCTTTCTCGATAACGATGGTTTGAGTTTTAGATTCATTTAGACTTAATCCGATCTGCTGTAATGACCGTTTTGTCATGGTAAATATTTCAGATGCAGCAATTGTACTTTTAGCAACAAGTGCAATATCATCCGCAAATCCTAATGTTACTACATTATTTAGATCCGATACAAGGTCATATCCAAATTCTTCAGCCACACTAGGCTCGGATAATTCATCAAAAATGTGGTCTATGCTGAGATTAAAAAGCATTGGGGAAAGAGGAGCGCCTTGCATAACCCCTTGTTTAAACGGTATGGGTTTTGTTTTATGGATTCCAACAATAATAATAACAATAATAATAATAATAATAATAATAATAATAATAATCGGTATATTAAGTGACAGAAACTGTATTCTTCTTCAAATAAAATAACTAAGTTATTACGGTTCACTCCAGTATCTCGACAAAACCGCATGTATTGTATTTACCGCCTCCAAAGAAACAAAATGAAATATTATAGGCTACTATGAAACAGGAAGTTGTTAAAATAGACCGACGCATAGATAATGGCAATAATAACATTAACATTACACCGTAATATACATAGGCCTACGGTTAAAATTACAATTAAATTATTATTACTACAGTACGAGATGATTTTTTTTCACTGCATTTGGACACTGAGAAAGGATATTTTCTTTTAATGTGAAACGTTTTTCTACATGCCAATCGGAACGAGTTGTATAAAGGATTGCAGCACTCTCTTGCAGGGGTTACATCGATGCCGCCCGCAATTAATTAATTAATTAATTCATTCATTCATTCATTCATTCATTCATTCATTTCATTCATTCCATTTCATTTATAGTGTTCTGCCCAAGAAAGGTCTTTCACTCCAAACCCAGCATCTCAAATCTTTCGTATTTTCTGCCTTCCTCTTAATCTCTGCATATGATCCATATAACTCTATCATCTGATATCTTCCTCTACTGCGAACTTTTCTCCCGTCCATCATTCCTTCCGGTGCATCCTCCAGTAGACAGTTTATTCTCAGCCAGTAATCCAGCCAATTTCCTTTCCTCTTCCTGATCAGTTTCAGCATCATTCTTTCTTCATTCACTCTTTCTAGCACAGCTTCATTTCTATATTTTATCTATTCATTTCACACGCTCCATTTTTATCCATATCCACATTTCAAATACTTCCAGTCATTTTTCTTCATTTCCTTGTCATGTCTATGCTTCATACAATGTCACACTCCACACAAAGCAGCTTCATTTGTTCATTCATGGCCCATGTTATGCTTTTACCACAACATTGATCAATTAGAATGCGCGACCCATGTTTTTTTTATGTTAGCGGGTAGGCTTACATTCTCATTTTTTAAGAGGTTATGTGCAACGTAACATTTTCTAAAAGAAACCAGCTAGCCATCCGGGATGCCTTCTCTTTATAGGCTATTATCTATGGCTCTTCAGCCCGTTTTCGGGCCATGGCCTCCCCAGTTCCTCCTCTCCATTCTTCTCTATCCCTTGCTGCCACCTTCCAGTTCCGCAATTGCAGCAAACTGGTAGTATCTTCTTGAATCATATACTCCCATCTATTCCGTGGTCTTCCAACAGGTCTTTTTCCTCTTGCCCCTCTAAAGCTCTCCTTGGTACCTTCCCTTCTCCATCCTGACTATATGTCCTGCCCATTGCAGTCTCTTGATCCATACGAAAGTTCACAAAGCTACATCGTTGTATAATTCATTATTACAACGGATTTTCCATTTTCCTTCCCTTACCACTGGTCCAAATATCCTCCTTAACGCCTTTCTTTCGAAGTTGTCAACTGCATTCTGTGTTTTTTTTATGAAAGTCCAATTTTCACTTCCATATATAATTATACTACGGATAATGTCTTCTCTTTATATGGTATAAAGTTCCAACAGTAACGATGGTATATCTGTACTAATAATAAATCTGTAGCCAAAATTTTTCTGGTAATTTTCGATTTTCCAAAAATAATTGGTGTTTTCTTTGTTTTTTCTTTCTTTCTTTCTTTCTTTCTTTCTTTCTTTCTTTCTTTCTTTCTTCCTCTCAGTTTAACCTCTCCCTTCTAGGTGTATTTACACGACCCACGCCACCCGGGCCTTACAGGGCCGCGACCTGTCGGGAGAGGAATTAATCTATGGATCACATACATACTTTTTTGACCACACAAGGACATGGAGGGCCTCCCCGGATGAGGGATCAGCTCTATGCCAGGACCACCTCCGATACAACACAAACATTTAAGACATTATACAGCATTCACTCACACATACGAAAGGATTAAGGGAAGGATCGCCGTCCATGGCCGGACTTTCAAGAGGTACAATCCCGGCATTTGCCTGGAAATAACTGAGGAAACCATGAAAACCCTCAGTTAGGATTGCCGGTCCCTGGGATAATAATTGGTGTTAACATGTATAATTAACCACCCTGAAACCGAAAATCGCTTTTTTGAAATTTTTGTTTGTCTGTCTGTCTGTCTGTCTGTCTGTCTGTCTGTCTGTCTGTCTGTCTGTCTGTCTGTCTGTCTGTCTGTCTGTCTGTCTGTCTGTCTGTCTGTCTGTCTGTCTGTCTGTCTGTCTGTCTGTTACCTTTTCACGAGATAATGGCTGAACAGATTTCGATGAAAATTGGAATATAAATTAAGTTCGTTGTAACTTAGATTTTAGGCTATATGGCATTCAAAATACATAATTTAAAAGGGGGGTTATAAGGAGGCCTGAATTAAATAAATCGAAATATATTTATTATTGATTTTTGAGGAAAATATTACATAACAAAAGCTTCTTTAAAAATTATTTCCAATAAGTTTGATTCTTTGAAAAATTTTGATAGGACTGATATTTAATGAGATAAATGAGTTTTAAAATTAAAATAACTGCCATCTAAGGCGGTGTAATGAAATAAAAAACAAATGACTTCGTCTATAAGGAGCCTTGGACAATAACAATCGAAAGCTATTGAACATAGCCTAAGAGAATGTTTCTGTGTTTGTATGAAGTAATATCGGAAGCTAATTAGTTGTTTAATTATTATTCCACCACTGGAAAGTGTAGTTTCTCTAGATGGACATAATTCTACAATTTATTGCAGTAACTTCTGAAATATATAGCAAGTAATATAAAGTATACACATTAAAACTAAATGATATGTCAATCTTCATTAAACTATGGTTGCGTGTAATAACAATTAAGAGAGATGTTCAAGGAATTGTCATTGCACCAAATGATTGCTCTCTGGACCAAAATGACAGCATTTTAATTATTTAAATACAATTTAAATAAAGTAACATATTAAACGATTTATCCTTCTATCAAACACGAATGTTCCCTGGATCAAACGTCCTATTTTAATTATGTAATTACTTTATATTTATTTCTAACGGGTGCAGCAGAGCGCACGGGTACGGCTAGTTATTTATAAATAAATAATGTAGCCTTTTTGTGATCCTTATTTCAGTGATTTATTTATTAATACATGTAATATTACAATCTTGTAATGGGACATGCTGAATGAACCAAAAAGAAAGAATATTAGTAACATTATTTTAATAATAAAAATAATAATAAAGGTAAAAAGGTAAAGGTATCCCCGTAACATGCCATGAAGGCAGTTGGGGGGCATGGAGGTAGAGCCCCATGCTTTCCATGACCTCGGCACTGGAATGAGGTGGTGTGGTCGGCACCACGCTCTGACCGCCTTTTACCCCCGGGAAGGACCCGGTACTCAATTTTATAGGAGGCTGAGTGAACCTCGGGGCCGTTCTGAAAGTTTGGCAACGAGAAAAAATCCTGTCACCACCTGGGATCGAACCCCGGACCTTCCAGTCCGTAGCTAGCTGCTCTACCAACTGAGCTACCCGGCCGCCAATAAAAATAATAATAATAATAATAATAATAATAATAATAATAATAATAATAATAACAATAATAATACTTACTTTCTGGCTTTAAGGAACCCGGAGGTTCATTGCCGCCCTCACATAAGCCCGCCATTGATCCCTATCCTGAGCAAGATTAATCCAGTCTCTACCATCATATCCCACCTCCCTCATATCCATTTTAATATTATCTTCCCATCTACGTCTCGGCCTCCCCAAAGGTCTTTTTCCCTCCGGCTTCCCAACTAACACTCTAGATGCATTTCGGGATTCTCCCATATGTGCTACATGTCCTGCCCATCTCAAACGTCTGGATTTTATATTCCTAATTATGTCAGGTGAAGTATACAATGCGTGCAGCTCTGCGTTGTATAATTTTCTCCATTCTCCTGTAACTTCATCCCTCTTAGCCCCAAATAATTTGCTAAGAACCTTATTCTCAAACATCCTTAATCTCTGTAAGTCTCTCAAAGTGAGAGTCCAAGTTTCACAACCATACAGAACGACCGGTAATATAACTGTTTTATGAATTCTAACTTTCAGATTTTTTTGACAGAAGATTAGATGACAAAAGCTTCTCAACCGAATAATAACAGACATTTCCCATATTTATTCTGTGTTTAATTTCCTCCCGAGTATCATTTATATTTGTTACAGTTACTCCAAGATATTTGAATTTTTCCACCTCTTCGAAGGATAAATCTCCAATTTTTATAGTTCCATTTCGTACAATATTCTGGTCACGAGACATAATCATATACTTAGTCTTTACGGAATTTACTTCCAACTCTATCGTTTTACTTGCTTCAACAAGAAGTTCCGCGTTTTCCCTAATCGTTTGTAGATTTTCTCCTAACATATTCACGTCATCCGCATAGACAAGAAGCTGATGTAACCCATTCAATTCCAAACCCTCTGTGTTATCCTGAACTTTCCTAATAGCATATTCTAGAGCGAAGTTAAAAAGTAAAGGTGATAGTGCATCTCCCTGCTTTAGCCCAGAGTGAATTGGAAAAGCATCAGATAGAAAGTGGCCTATACGGACTCTGCTGTAAGTTTCACGAAGACACATTTTAATTAATCGAACTAGTTTCTTGGGAATACCAAATTCAATAAGGGTATTATATATAACTTCTCGCTTAACCGAGTCATACGCCTTTTTGAAATCTATCAATAACTGATGTACTGTACCCTTATACTCCCATTTTTTCTCCAATATCTGTCGAATACAAAAAATCTTATCAATAGTCGATCTATTATGCCTAAAACCACACTGATGATCCCCAATAATTTCATCTACATATGGAGTTAATCTTCTCAAAAGGATATTAGACAAAATTTTGTATGACGTCAAGAAAAGTAATATCAATAATAATAATAATAATAATAATAATAATAATAATAATAATAATAATAACAGTAATAATTTCAAACACCCTTAATATGTAGACCTAAATCGAGTTGAAGTAATTAGTCACTATTCCGAAAGGCTTCAAAGATTTATGACGAACTCCTTGCTCTGCACATAACGTCTAGGCCTGATTGATAATCAAGTATTCACACAGAACGTAGAGACGTATTATTATCAGAGGCTGTGAAAAGCTTATTCATATTTGTGGCAGGATTTCCTCACAATGACCCACCGCCTAACAAGCTGCCTCTAATTGGACAACAGTGTGATCCTCCATTAATAACTCCTTCTCTACGTACTGCACTAAGCTTTCAACGAGGTTCAGCTATCTTCGTTTGCAATCAGAGGGGCAAGAGACAGACTGACGAGTGGCGATCCGCAATTATTTATAATCCTTTTAGCCGATAACTTATGTCACCAGATGGCACTGTGCAGTTCGACTGGAATTCATTACTTCTGACTTAACAGTGAACGAATGCCCACGGGTTTCTATGTTAATTACAGCAGTTAACCCTACTTTGCAAATTTCAGCAACGTCATTTTACCCTTAAAAAATGTAATTGCATTCGGAAGTGATGGGAAAGGTACGATGCAAACTATCTCTAATTTCATCCATATGTCCTGCCCGGTTTCTCCTCATCAAACATCTGCTACCAGGATCGAATCCTATCTCACATACATGTCACTGTCTCATTAAACTTATCGATTTATTTTGCCAACTGTTTCATTTTACAACGGGTTCAGCTCCAAGCATTCTTAAGATATATTCTTAGAGAACAATGAAGATAAATGAAGATATGAAAATGTTACTGACAACTGAAACGAAAATTGAGAAAATATGACTAGTAGCTAGACCCCTACATTTTCCGCCAAAAAACAAATGAAAATTGAGAAAATCTGACTAGTAGCTAGGCCTCTACATTTTCCCCAAAAAACAAACGAAAATTGAGAAAATCTGACTAGTAGCTAGGCCCCTACATTTTCCGCCAAAAAACAAAGAAAACTGAGAAAATCTGACTAGTAGCTAGGCCCCTACATTTTCCGCCAAAAAACAAACGAAAATAGAGAAAATCTAACTATTAGCTAAGCCTCTACATTTTCCGCCAAAAAACAAACGAAAATTGAGAAAATCTGACTAGTAGCTAGGCCTCTACATTTTCCGCCAAAAAACGAACGAAAATTGAGAAAATCTGACTAGTAGCTAGGCCTCTACATTTTCTGCCAAAAAACAAACGAAAATTGAGAAAATCTGACTAGTAGCTAGGCCCCTACATTTTCCGCCAAAAAACAAACGAAAATTGAGAAGATCTTACTAGTAGCTAGCCTCTACATTTTCCGCCAAAAACAAAGGAAAATTGAGAAAATCTGACTAGTAGCTAGACTTCTACATTTTCCGCCAAAAAGAAACGAAAATTGAGAAAATCTGACTAGTAGCTAGGCCCCTACATTTTCTGCCAAAAAACAAACGAAAATTGAGAAAATCTGACTAGTGGCTAGGCCCCTACATTTTCAGCCAAAAAACAAACTAGATATGCTTGAAATAGAATCTTTCGCTTGAAATGGAGCGGTATATGCTAGCTTCGATAACAGTAGAAATGTTGTACAATATACGTTTATGAAGTGCATTACAAAATCTCAGAAATTGAAAAACTCGCTCTGCTTGTTTTTCAAACTTTTCCTCGATTTTGTAAAAAGCACTTCCTAACCTTGTATTGTAATATACTCATACTATTAGGCTACCATATCAGACTATGAGATCAGAAACGTAGATACATTTCTAACGTACAACATTTTTTAACTAATCACATCAAACGCTGCATGCTCTGTTAATATCATACCGCAACTCAACATATGAATTAAGATTCGTTGTTAAATGCGGTTATTTTCTCAACTTAAAAGAGATATTTTCAGGAATCAGACTTTTTGAACAACTTGGGGCGCAAAAAACAGTGTCTGTCTGTTTGACCATCTCTCTATACAGAGGTAAATCCTAAACTATAAATAGGCTTATTGTTCAAATCCGGAATCCATAACACAGAGAATAAATCAAATATATAATTATATTTATCAAAGATTAAATAATAATTTTATTTGAAGAATTGTCACAAAATAGTGATTTACGCAAAATCCATCTCAACAATAATTATCATTATTTTGTTTGTCGCGTAAAATATTGTATTCAGTTAAATAGGATACATAGCATGTTTACAAAAATGCATGTCAAAGGAAGTAATATTGTTTATATAGGTCTCGTTAAGCATTCAGTCCAAAATTTGAGATAAAAATTTGAAAGTTAAAAAAGCGACTTATTCTTAGTAGGCATAACCAACCGAAGATGTTCTTTCAAGACGAAATAAAAGAAATCTCGCTTGCCGCAAACAGGAGTCAAAACGTCACAATTACACGGCAAACTGGCAACGGGTAATATTTATATTGTATAATGTAGGCCTATAGCGAGAAGGCCTACATTACAGAAGACATTTTAACTACATGAGAACTTGATGTTGTATTCCTAACAATTATTCAAACTTTATATTTTGATGGACATCCTTTTCATTTATGCAACGCTTATGTTACAATCCAGGTGATTAAAATTTCATACTTATTCCGAGAATTTGTTACTTACTATAGTTTTCCTTTTACTTTTATTCTTCACATTCAGTAATAATCCATCTTAGTATTGTACAAATTCAGTCCAGTAACACTGAACAACAAAATGTACTTTTTGTCTTGTTCCGAAATAAAAATAGATAAATATTACTAATGTGTGTGCCCTAAATCTGAATTTGAAATCCAAATTGCCCAGGTGAATTGAATTTTTTAATGAAAAAACTTTATTTTTATTTTTCACTGCTAGGGCTACAGTTAAAATTACAACAGACTGGGGATTCAAAATGCAAATACTTGAAAAATATGTACGGGATACAAAAATGATGTTACATAGTTTAAAACACGAAAAACACAACAATAAAAATATTTCATGTGTATAATGAGAAAAATCTCGGAATTTTAACTTACAATTTAAGAAGATTTTCTGGATGACTTCCGTTTATAACTAGACCCAGGACTGTCTTTCACAAGTAACCAACTATTGTCTGCAAGCATGCTGGATGATGATCTTCCTTTATATCGCCTTTCCATTTCAGATATTACTTAATGAAATCTTTCCCCATGCTCGTCGCTTACCGCTCCAAAGTTAGGAGGAAAGAAATCCAAATGAGAATATAAAAAGTGTAGTTCGAGAGAGATATTACATCCCATTTTTTCATACGCACTTAACATGGTTTCCACAAGTTCGATGTAGTTGTCTGCACTAGAATTTCCAAGGAAATTTGAGCAAACATCTTTGTAAGCGCGCTATGACATTTAGGCATATTCTGTAACGGAAAGTTTTTCCTCAAACAAAGAATCAGCCATAACTTTACGAATTTGTGGACCGATGAAAATGTCCTCTTTTAATTTATCTTCACTCAAACTGGTAAACGTCTCTTTTAAATACTGAAAACCACACCCTTGTTTGTTCATTGCGTAAACCTCACTTTGAGTTGTCATACAATTTACTGAATAGAAGGGATTAATATTTGTTTATTTATTACAAGTACAAAAGAACATGCCAAAAACCATAAGAAATCGGATATAAGTCAAACTCATAACATGAATTTTTTTTTGTTTTGGTTTACAACTCCCCAACCCGCACCATCCCCCTATTATTTATTCGCTCGTTTTCATACTCTCTCTCGCTATCATAATATTAATACTCGATCACAACGCGATAACACGCTAGAAATTCCACTTCACACATCATCTCTGTATTCCTCATCTTTCACTGCTGCTACTTCTCGTCACTAGAACTCTCTGCCACCTGAAGTCAAGGGCTGCCGAACATTGAAATCTTCCAAATCCAAGTTAGAAAATTATCTTATGACGAGTTGCCAAACTAACTTACTATTATGACAAGTGTTGTATTGCATGTTTCCACGTATTCACATTTTTTTATGTTCTAGTGATATTTAACTTATTTTATATTTTTGTTTTCATATTTTCCGATAATGGTATATCTATAATGTGATAAGTTGAGCTATATATAATCATAATTTTCCTTACTGTGTGTACTTAAAAATAATGTATTCATTGTATGCTTTGTACTGCACTATTTTATTACTATTATTGGTATTATTATTACTATTATTACTATTATCATTTATTATTATTAGTATTATTATTATTATTATTATTATTATTATTATTATTATTATTATCAATAATTGTCTTATTTTTTATACTTTGTATGTCTCATTTATTTTGACCTGCTGTTCGTATTTTATTATGCTTTTTTCTTACTTTCTCTATGTTATATATTATGTCTGATTTCTACTTACTCGTTGTTTACATTTTATTATTATTATTATTATCTTATTCAGTTTTGTGTGTAAAATTGTAGTGTACTTTGTAAATTTGTAGTGTTTTTTGTAACGCAGTTTTACTCCTGGTTGAGGGAAGTCCGTATGGCCTTAACCTTGCCAGGTTAAATAAATTATTATTAGGCCTATTATTATTATTATTATTATTATTATTATTATTATTATCTTTCCTGGGAGAGCGCTTATCGAAAAGTGAAATCATAGCGTATCTTAAAAAACCTTAAGTGATACGAAGAAAAGAGATGCATTTACGGATTCAGAGCACACCAAACTATAAGGGACACACTTTTTTAAGTTGAAGCAAAATGATTGTTGTTCAGTGTAATTTAAGATAGATCTCGGTAGCTATACAGACAGCATTTTCAAAAACCACTTTCGTTGCCAGGGATGTTGAAGCATGTAGCCTATTTCCGTAAAAAAATCTCGAAATAGCCCAATTTTTTGCAGCAATACAGTAGACTTTCTCTTTATACTCGACACAATAACAAAATAAAATCTCTAACGAATTAAGACATGAACTCACGTAGCAGATGGCTGCAATGGAGCGCATGACTACAGCGCCAAGGATCAGTGAAAATATTCAGAATTAATCTTGTTCAGGGCGAGATGAATCCGTTCAGTTTATTGCTGACAAAAGAGCAACGTGTAGTTGTTACGACAGCACCTCTCTTTGTACGACTCAGCCCGAGACCCACCCACGGTCTATTCATGCCCATCTCCATTATCTAGTCGATCTCCGTTCCAGGTCGCTTTCTGCGGGTGGAGCAACCCGTGCGTGAGGTTCATCATTCGCTTCCATCCAGAACAAGGACTGCACTATACGGAACTATGTCCACGGTTTCCCTATGCTCATTTTGATATTGTGTAAATTCCGCTTATCGCGTGAATATAAAATCTGTAGGCCTATATACGTGGGAGGTTCATATTTCATACTGACTTTATATTTATGTATTTGTGAAGATTATTTAAGACTATTACACTTTTACTACGTCATACTACTTTTATAATAATAATAATAATAATAATAATAATAATAATAATAATAATAATAATAATGATTTATTTAACCTGGCAGAGTTAAGGTCATACGGCCTTCTCTAACACTCAACCAGGAGTAAAGACTGCGTTACAAAAACACTACAAATTTACGAAGTACACTACAATTTTACACACAAAACTGAATAAGATAATAATAATAATAAAATATAAACAACAAATAAGAAGAAATCAGACATAATATATAACATACAGAAAGAAAGAAAAAAGCATAATAATATGTGAACAGCAGGTCAAAATAAATGAGGCATACAAAAAAAGACAATTATTCATAATAATAATAATAATAATAATAATAATAATAATAATAATGATTTATTTAACCTGGCAGAGTTAAGGTCATACGGCCTTCTCTAACACTCAACCAGGAGTAAAGACTGCGTTACAAAAACACTACAAATTTACAAAGTACACTACAATTTTACACACAAAACTGAATAAGATAATAATAATAATAAAATATAAACAACAAATAAGAAGAAATCAGACATAATATATAACATACAGAAAGAAAGAAAAAAGCATAATAATATGTGAACAGCAGGTCAAAATAAATGAGGCATACAAAAAAAGACAATTATTCATAATAATAATAATAATAATAATAATAATAATAATAATAATAATAATAATAATAAACAAGAATAGTAATGATAATAATAATGATAATAATAATAATAATAATAATAATAATAATAATAATAATAATACTAATAGTAGTAATACAATCGTGCAGTACAAAGCATACAATGAATACAATATTTTTAAGTATACACAGTAAGGAAAATTATGTTTATATATAGCTCAACTTATCACATTAGAGATATAACATTATCGGAAAATATGAAAACAAAAATATAAAATAAGTTGAATATCATTAGAACATAAAAAAAAAATGTGAATACGTGGAAGCATGCAATACAACACTTGTCATAATAGTAAGTTAGTTTGGCAACTCGTCATAAGATAATTTTCTAACTTGGATTTGAAAGAATTCAATGTTCGGCAGCCCTTGACTTCAGGCGACAGAGAGTTCCAGTGACGAGAGGTAGCAACAGTGAAGGATGGGGAATACAGAGATGATGCGTGAAGTGGAATTTCTAGCGTGTTATCGCGTTGTGATCGAGTATTAATATTATGATAGCGAGAGAGAGTATGAAAACGAGCGAATAAATAATAGGGGGATGAAGAGTGCATAATTCGATATAGGTTAAGAGAGAAAGTGAGTGCAGATTTCTCCTCTCATGTAACCTAAGCCATGATAACTTCTCGAAAGAAGGTGAGATATGATCATAGTATCGAACATTACAAATGAAGCGGACGCACGCGTTATGAACACGCTGTAGTGTCTGAGCGGAATCAATCCTGAGATCACTGAACAAATGTCGCACTTTTGACCAATAGAACGGTACGAAAGGACGTATTTCAACCAATCATGGCTGCTTATCGCACAATTTTATCGCGTCCGTAGCATTTGTTTAATTTTATCGCGTCCCTAGCATTTGTTTAATTTTATCGCGTCCCTAGCATTTCTTTCTTTTTTTGCCAATATTTCAAACTGCGCTGATCTGGACGTCAAAAAAAAAGGACAAAAAAAATTACAAACCACTCCAGTCGATGCACAGCAGTTTCAAATATGTTAATAAAGATCACTGGTCATAGCTATGCATCTTTCCCGAAATCCTATTTACAAATAAATGAAGAGCACCATTCGGAAATCCTGAAATCAACGAGTTCACTTCTTTTACGCACACGTCCAATATAACATCAACTGAACCACCAAGCACTAAAACATTCAAATTTGAAAATTGTACATTCAATAATTATTCCTTTTAAAATTATTCACGTTTATTTTTTATGTAATCGTCGTTAATTAAAACTTTTCTAACACTTGTATATATTATTTAGGTTATGTTATAGCTTCTGCTATATGATATTATGGATAGTCACGTATCAGAGATCGTTTAATATCAAGATTTATTGAAAATCATCTGTCAGGTGACGTTGATTACTGGGATTCGGATAATTGAAGTGGAATGCAACTGTTTTAATAACAATGAAGCTGGATGAACAAAGCCTTCTTGACTAGTAACATTGCCATCGTGATCTAGATCGAGAAGGCATTGCTAGTAATCGTCTACAGAGTTCAATGAAAATTCCATAGTTGGCACAACTGATAGCAACTTCGAGCTAACTTCGAGCATTAAAGTATATTTTATGTTCGAAGACAGCCAATCAGAACACACTACTGCCATCTAGCATGCATCTAGCGTACTATTTGTAATGTTGAGATGGTACAATAATACATTTGAAGACAGTTGTATTTTCGTAAGTTAAGTCAATTAATATTTTATTGTATTGGAGTACTTCGTTACTTCTAATCTTTATATACTTTC
This sequence comes from Periplaneta americana, assembly GCF_040183065.1. Classification (NCBI taxonomy): domain Eukaryota; kingdom Metazoa; phylum Arthropoda; class Insecta; order Blattodea; family Blattidae; genus Periplaneta; species Periplaneta americana. The sequence continues at coordinate 20,729,728 of NC_091120.1, forward strand.
TTCTAATCGTGTAATAGTCAATTAAATCCCACTCGAGTTTTGATTTTCTCTAGATAAATCAAAACATCTAGTAAGATTACTGTTGATAAAAATAATTCTGTACCGTTATCAGAGATTCACCGGCACCTATGTTCGTGAATGAAACTAAATTTGTGTTGGTTCGAATGTTTTCTCTTATTTCGGTTCACAATTGCACAATATTGTTCTATGATAAGAGAAGTAATTAATGAAGTGCATGCAATATATTTTCTCTTTATGTGAAATAGCAAACAAAACTTAGTCCCAGCTCCAAACAAATTTTCCACTATGGTTCTCTCAAAGGGTATCGTACGTGTCTACTGTCTACAGTAATGTCACAAGAGGTCTGACATTTGCCGATAAATCCACGAACGATGCGAGTGGATTTATTTGGGAAATCTCAGTCCTCGAGTAACATTTATTAGGACTATTTCCTGAATAAAATAAAAATGTAAATAATATATCCCTAAAATTCGCTCACATATTTGTATATTTACTAATACTTAACCTATTTAGACATATTGAAGTCGAAATAGATGAATAACGATTATTGCAATAAAGAAACTGAATGTTATTCAGAAATGCCAATTGAGAAAAGCTAAGCGCAGGTTTAAAAAGTTAATTACATGTACTGCGCTTTTCTCTTGTTATTATAACAGAAATACGTTTTCATTATCTGCTGAAATCATGATTTAACAAACATTTTATAGTAAAATTACGAATAATGTGATTAATACATTTATTAAATGAACAATTGTTATGAAGGAGTGTCATTTTCTTTAGATACAATGGACGTGGAATTAAAACATGAAGATGTAGATGTGGAAGTAGGATTTCGCACTTTATTTAGTACAATGGATTCATGCTCATCGATTTACGCGGAAACAGTTGGGGACACTGACTAAACAAAAGAACGACCATGCGATGAATTGATAGTGATAAATCGAGCTGCAGAAATTATCGCGATGTATGACTGTGATTAGTTGGAGTTCAAAATTTCATTACACTTCATTGGCCGAAAATGGAATGACGTCATATAAACGAAATAGTCAGCACTAACTGTATTAACTTATAGGAAAGAGGCTGCTCGGAAGGGCTAATTTTATTTGCAACTTCGACAGCTAAACTTTTCAAAAAAATTGTACACCGGAGAATGCTTCAAACCTGGCAGCTATACAGGAGATTCAGATATTTAAGTAATATTATGTTGAAGGTTGGCTCATCGACAGTGCAAAAAAATGTAGGAAGCTGCCGCTTTGGAAGAGCTTGAATTGCAAATAAATAGAATATGCTCAATTGGCTGTGGAGAGAATTAGGGATATTAAACCCTAATATATTGCAAGCCTGCTATTATTCGGCTGAGAAGCTTTTGTCATCCAGACTTCCTAAAAAAACTAAAAGTTAGGGAATTTGTAAAACAGTGATATTACCGGTTGTTCTGTAGCCTATGGTTGTGAAACTGTACTCTCACTTAGAAATAGAGGTTAAGGGTGTTTGAGTGTAAGAAGCTTAGGAAAATATCTGGGGCTAAGAGGGATGAAGTTAAAGGAAAATGGAGAGAGTTACACAACACAGAAATGCACGCGTTGTATTCTTCATCTAACATAATTAGGAACGATGAAAGAGTAATGGAACAGAGAAAAATTCTCTCCGGCACCGGGATTTGAACCCGAGTTTTCAGCTCTACGTGCTGACGCTTTATCCACTAAGCCACACCGGATACCCATCCCGGTGTCGGACAGAATCGTCTCAGTTTAAGTTCCAACTCTTGGGTTCCCTCTAATGGCCGCCCTCTGCACTACGTCATAGATGTCTATGAACGAAGGACTGGAGTCCGCACATGTGCTGAGGTGCACTCTTTATGAGTGACTAGTTGGCCGGGATCCGACGGAATAAGCGCCGTCAATCCGACATCGGGAATCTGGTGTGGCTTAGTCGGATCCCGGCCAACTAGTCACTCATAACGAGTGCACCTCAGCACATGTGTGGACTTCAGTCCTACGTTCATAGACATCTATGACGTAGTGCAGAGGGCGGCCACTAGAGGGAACCCAAGAGTTGGAACTTAAACTGAGACGATTCTGTCCGACAGCGGGATGGGTATCCGGTGTGCCTTAGTGGATAAAGCATCAGCACGTAGAGCTGAAAACTCGGGTTCAAATCCCGGTGCCGGAGAGAATTTTTCTCTGTTCCATTACTCTTTCATCGTATGATGACGCAGAATATCTGCATGGAAATATCATATGTACTTCGGTACATGAAAATAATATATATAATTAGGAACATTAAATCCAGACGTTTGAGATGGGCAGGTCATGTAGCACGTAAGGGCGAATCCAGAAATGCATATAGAATGTTAGTTGGGAGACCTGAGGGAAGAAAATCTTTGGGGAGGCCGAGATGTAGATGATAATATTAAAATGGATTTGAGGTAGACGAGATATAATGGTAGGGACTGGATTAATCTTGCTCAGTATAGGGGCCGATGCGCGATGGTGTGCTTATGTGAGAGCGGCAATGAATCTCTGGGTTCCTTAAAAGCCATTTGTAAATAAATACTATTGGAAGAAGTAAAAAGGGCAAACGAAATAACAAAACAGGATATCTTTCGTAATACAGTGGGCCTAAGATCACTAAAGTATTTTAGAGAGATTAAAACGATTTGGGAATAGGAAGAGTAGGGTCTATATTAGAATAAATTCAAGAGAAAAGTGAACAGCAATGACGTGGTGGGGATTAAGTATTTGGAGGCTCACGAATAAGAGCAGTAACAGACAAAGATAAATGTCCCTTATGGGGACAAGTTGAAGACGCAATCCATATTCCTCTAAACTGTTCGGAAGCAAATGATTCGATAAATTGTTGGCTGGATAGGAATATTTTTTTTATCATCAACGCTATAGTTGTAAATAAAAAATGAACGATTCCCTAAACGCTATCAATCAAATTAAATTGTGGAAATTCCTCTTCAGATTTGAAATAAGGTAGGAAGAAAAGGTGAGAGCTTCGACTGAAGTGTGATTATAATAGATATTAAATTATTCTGTGCCTTACCCATATAAAGCTATGAAGAGCAGGTAACAAAATATCTGAAGGAATCATCTTGACTAACAATAGTAATATGCGTTACAAGAGCGGTATGTTGAAGTTTTCATGTTCGAGGAAAAGTTTGAAAAAGCGAAACGTAGTTCAGCTTTTTTAATTTCCGAGAATTAAAAGAAAACATACCGCTCGTGTATCGTACATTATTTTGTGCGAAGATCGTTCATTACATACCTGAAAGAGGAATTTCTAATTAGTTGCAATGAAATCTCCATCTTGGTTTCTGTTCAATGACGGAAAATTTGCAAAACAAAAATATCTATCTTAAACATTGTTGCTTTAAAATGTTTTCTGTGTTTACTATAATCCAGCAGGCCGTGATATACGTCTGTCTTTTTTTCCCCCAGTCTATGATGAGTCTGGAATCTTGTTCATTTTTTCACGGCTTCCTTAATGTTACTTGCATCACGAATGAAGTAACTTTAGTGGAGTTGTAGAGTTTACTTAATTTTTGCAAATATTTAAAAACAATGATTAACAGTGCAATTTAGGTGAAATTGCAGTGGTAAGTTTCCAATTTATAATTATTACTATATTGAACGTCTCTAAAAATAATATGTTAAAAGCCTAAAGCAGTAAAATCAATATGTCACTTAAGCGGTAAGAAGAGGGAAATTATGTGTGTTAGGTTGGGAATACTGAATGTGGAATTTTAGACTTTCCGCGGATTCGTTTTGTGCGGAAACCAAGCAAATACACAAGATCTCGCACAAAATAAATTGTTGTATCTTAAGTTATTATGAGCGCTGCGTGTTTACCAAAGAAATAGATTAGCAGAGAGGAGCAGATTATAAGCAATTAGATGAATGTAACAAAAATGTTAACTTAATAATTCTTTAAATTATTGAGTTCACTATTTTATTGTGTGATGTTGGAGAGTGGTTATATAAAATTCGCCATGATAGTAGCAGATAAATTAGATAGGAAAATAATACAAGGTAAGACAAAATGAACTCATGATTTTGAAATCTTCACTACTCAGTTACCTGCACATTAACATTTATTGACAAACACATCAATTAGGAGACACGAATTAGCCATTTCTACAGAGCACAAATTCACAGTTAATTAGTAAAAATAACGCCTGCCAGGTGACGTCCATTGACATTGATGCACTCTCTCATCAGAGTCATGATATTTTCCATGACGCGCAGTAGCATGTCTGGAGGAATTTCATCAGTTTTTTCCCTAATTCTCTGCTTCAAGATGTTTAAATCTACTGGACGAATTTCGTACACTTTGCTCTTCAAATAACCCCACAAAAAAAGTCACAAGCTGTGTCGCACGTTGTGTTTATTTACACTACCAGACTATTCGCTCGTTTTCATACTCTCTGTCGCTATCATAATATTAATACTCGATCACAACGCGATAACACGCTAGAAATTCCACTTCACACATCATCTCTGTATTCTTCATCTTTCACTGTTGCTATCTCTCGTCACTGGAACTCTCTGCCGCCTGAAGTCAAGGGCTGCCGAACATTGAAATCTTTCAAATCCAAGTTAGAAAATTATCTTATGACGAGTTGCCAAACTAACTTCTTACTATTATGACAAGTGTTGCATTGCATATTTCCACGTATTCACATTTTTTTATGTTCTAGTGATATTTAACTTATTTTATATTTTTGTGTTCATATTTTCCGATAATGGTATATCTATAATGTGATAAGTTGAGCTATATATAATCATAATTTTCCTTACTGTGTGTACTTAAAAATGCTGTATTCATTATATGCTTTGTACTGCACTATTTTATTACTTACTTACAAATGGCTTTTAAGGAACCCGAAGGTTCATTGCCGCCCTCACATAAGCCCGCCATCGGTCCCTATCCTGTGCAAGATCAATCCAGTCTCCATCATCATATCCCACCTCCCTCAAATCCATTTTAATATTATCCTCCCATCTACGTCTCGGCCTCCCCAAAGGTCTTTTTCCCTCCGGTCTCCCAACTAACACTCTATATGCATTTCTGGATTCGCCCATACATTTTATTACTACTATTAGTATTATTATTAGTATTATTGTTATTATTATTATCGCTATTCTTATTTTTTATGATTATTATTATTATTATTATTATTATTATTATTATTATTATCATCAATAATTGTCTTTTTTATACTTTGTATGTCTCATTTTTTGACCTGCTGTTCACATTTCATTACGCTTTTTTCTTTCTTTCTGTATGTTATATATTATGTCTGATTTCTACTTACTTGTTGTTTACATTTTATTATTATTATCTTATTCAGTTTTGTGTGTAAAATTGTAGTGTACTTTGTAAATTTGTAGTGGTTTTTAACGCAGTTTTACTCCTGGTTGAGTGTTAGAGAAGGCCGCATGGCCTTAACTCTGCCAGGTTAAATAAATCATCATCATCATTATTATTATTATTATTATTATTATTATTATTATTCAAAGTGGACTTCGTCTGGCATTATTAAGTGACGAATAATTCCTGTATCTCCGTTCATTAGATGAATAAATTCATTGCAAAATTCCATTTTTGATGAACTCTTGTACTATTTGAATTTTGTACGGACGGTAATTCAACTCTATGTGCAATATCCGACGAAGAGACCTGTTGGTTGTGTTAAGGGCAACAGCTTGTCGACGTGCAGTTCGTTTTGGACTGTGAATAACAGCAGCACGCACTCTTTCGATATTCTCTGGTGTACGCACAGTTGGAACTTTGTCTGCAGGTTTGTCATCTCTTGCAGAAGCTGTCGTTCGTAATTTCTCAATCCAGCTATTGATTGTGTTGCGATCCGGAACTCTTCCATGTCTTGCAACGTTGAAATGCCGTCTGAATAATCTCTCATTCATTCATTCATTCATTTATTTTATTCCATAGATCTTACATGAGCAATGAAGCTTTAAGATGTGGAACATGTCAACATTTTACAATATTACAATTACAATTTTTACAAATTTTTATAGTTTTACAATTTAGTAATTTTCTCCAATTTTTACAATTTTGTACAATTTTTTTAAATTTTTTTACATTTTGGCGAGATGTAGTGAGATGAGATGAGGTCCGAGGATTCGCCAAAATATTACCCGGCATTTGCCTTTTCGGTGGGGGAAACCTCGGAAAAACCCAACCAGGTAATCAAATCAAAGGGGGTAATCAAATCAAAGGGGTTGATGCCGAGGACTCTCCATAGACCATCCGGCTTCAGTCCCACGGCTGGGGAAAACCTCCGAAGAAACCAAAGTCCAAAGGGGGATCCAACCCAAGCCCGAACGCAGCTCCGGATCAGCAGCCCAGCGAGTCTGTCGACTGACCAACATCGATGGCTCTACTAAAAGTATACAATACATAGCCAATCAGATTATTAAATTTACAAACGCAAACGATCATTCATAAGTTGAGCTATATTATAATACAAAACAATTTAATTAAATTTAAGGCATAAACAATTCAACCAGTTGTGATATACAGAAATTGATAATACATATCATGCAAACTACTTCAAATTACAAACACAAACAATTTATCAGTAGAGCTATATAGATTACTATTCAATTTAAGGCATATACAATTCATCGGCCAAATCTATACAAATATATACAATACAAAGTAGCATACTTTCATTAAGCTATACAAATTTGTGCAATTAATATCAAGTAGATTAATTCAATTTATAATCATAAACAATTCATCAGTTGAGCTATACATATTACCATTCAATTTACAGTAAGTCTATATACAATTCATCAGTAGAGCTACACTTACTAGTAATCATTTTAAGAACATATACAATTCATCAGCCAAACTATACAAACATATACAATCAAATTAGTTCAATTTACAAACTTATTTTCGTTAAGCTATACAATTCATATGAAGTAGATTAATTCAATTTATAAGCTTAAACAATTCATCAGTTGACCTATACAGTATACTATTCAATTTACAGTACATACAATTCATCAGTTATGCTAAACAAAAAATACAATACATAGTAAACAGATTAAGTCAATATAAAAACATATTTTAGTAGAGCTATATAAAATTGTACATGTCATTTAAGTAGAATAATTCAATTCACAAGCATAAACAATTCATCAATTGTGTAGAAGGTATGAGTATGTAGAAATTTGGTTAATTCTTTTCTGAACCTTTTCTCGTTGTTCTTCAAATCTTTAAGATAATTAGGCAGTGCATTGAAGACTGTTATACATGAATAGCGAACTCCTTTTTTAAAACAGCTTAGACTAACAGAGGGTAGATGAAGATCTGATTTATGTCTTGTATTAAAATGATGAATGTCTTGATTAGTACTGAATTTATCTTGGTTCTTAATATACAGCATCATTAGGGAAAGAATGTATTCACAAGGTAAAGTCAAGATTTCTAAGTTTCGGAAAATATTTTTACATGAGGTCCTTTTATGCACACCGGCCATTATTCTTATAGCTTTCTTTTGTAAAACAAAAACGTGTTTAGCTTCACACGAGTTACCCCAGAGTATTAATCCATATTTCATTACAGAGTGAAAATATGCAAAGTATGACATTTTAAGTAAGTTTATATCACCAATAGTAGATAAGGATCTTAATGCATAACAGGCAGAGCTCAATTTACGAGTAATACATTCTATATGCGTTTTCCAGTTCAAGTGATTATCCAATTCTCTGTGTTGTTATCACTGAGACTCGATTTTTTAATGTTTCAATAGTGAATGCCGGATGTTCTGCTGACCAACGAGACATGTTTATTCAGTACATTTACAGAAATAATTAAGATTAGTGGCTTGTGCAACAAATGTTGCAAACTAAGTTCATTAGACGTTCAAATAAAATTTTTTCAGATTTATTTTCAATGAAGAATACCAGATATTTTGAAAGTTATTTGCTTCCATAATAATGCAACATACTCCCTCTGGATGTTTTTTTATGCCAAATACTTTTTCTTGAACCTATCCACCTTCAGTTTTTGAGTATCAACGCGAAAACGCAAGAAACAATATCAGGACGATCAGTGGGTTATCATGTAGGAGTAAAGCAATACCGTTATCATTATGGATTGCAGGTGAACATTTCGAGTCAATACTGAAGAGAATGACCCATATAAATATCTACACCACACCGCCATTAAAAATATGAAAAAGACCCAACCCCACTTCATTAATAACTATAAAAATATTTGATTTTTAATAACAATATTATTAGCTTACGTAAGTTTTGTATATAGCAGCCACTCAGTAAATTATAGAAATGAAGATCTAATTTAAGATATTTCCTACATCTAGTTATATAGCCCCAAAACGTTCCACTTTCATATCATCAATATAGCATTAATATGTATAATTAACGAAAAATAGGCACATCACGGCATTAACTATAATAATATTTCACTTCTAATGGTAATAATGTCATCAAACCACCTCAAGTTTAGTAGATTTTAATATCCAATACACAGCTGTACTAAGAAAATTAGACGTACACAACGCAGAATCAGACCTATAAATTATTTTATTAAGTCTTGAAGTTTTTAATAACTAATTGAATTTGAGTTCTAAATATGTCAGCAATCCTGCACGTCATGGCCTTCATGTAATACCCTATTGTTTATTGTGGTGTGTGAATTGAATTTACGCATAATTCAGTAGTTTTTTTAGTTGGTCATTTAACGACGTTGCATCAACTACGAGGTTATTTAGCGTCGGTGAGATTGGTAATAGCGAGATGGTATTTGGCGAGATGAGGCCGAGGATTCGCCATAGATTACCTGTCATTTACCTTACGGTTGGGGAAAACCTAGGAAAAAACCCAACCAGGTAATCAGCCCAAGAGGGGATCGAACCTGCGCTCGAGCGAAACTTCAGACCGGCAGGCAAGCGCCTTAACCGACTGAGCCACGTCGGTGGCCTAATTCAGTAGTCTATAATTTTAAAAAGTAATAATTAATATCTATGGAACTAATTGATAACATTCGATGGAATTTGATATTATCTAACGGTCTTACTAATAAAAACTCTATATACAGACGTTTAACTGTCTTATACTTATACAATGAATAGCTCGTTTATAAGTCGTGTGTAAATTCCTTACTAATAATCACTACATACGTCGTGTATAACAGTACAACTGTTACACAGCTACGTCATAGTTTCGTCATTACTTCGTTACGAAAGGTAATAGAATATCTTAGGTTCTCTATTGCATCCGGTAGAGCGCTCTAGTATGCCGTGTTAATTATCGATAGTACAACTGGCTCTGATCGATTACCACACTATATTTTGGTCAAAGAGTACAAGCTACAGCAATATTATTCTAATTATTCTGTGCTCTTTGGTTTGTTCTTCTGTGGTTACAAGGTAACCATCATCATAAAATGACAGTCGATACGAACAGCTGTCAGAGGGTCGGCCATTTTTTCTCTATATACAACGCTTAAACAAGGGATTTCGTGTATGTAACTACTATAAAGCAATTCCCATTGTATAGTTACAGGTTATTTATACATCTATAGCTTATGCACGGTTTATTAGTAACGTTTTCTGTCTCAACTCTGCGTAACCCTGGTATAAAAACTATACTCGGTTTATTAGTAAGACCGTAAATGTTGTTGTTTTCTAATGCCAGGCGTTTGACAATAAAGTCATTTGACCTCTTGCACTCCAATATTTTTCAAAGATATTATCATGGTCAGCCACTGAAGCACAGATTTTGAGGTATTCCAAATCCATTTCTTGGTTTGAGTTGCACAATGGGCAGTTAGGGGACTGATATATTCCAATTCTGTGCAGGTGTTTGGCCAAACAATCATGGCCTGTTGCCAATCTAAATGCAGCTACAGACGATTTTCGTGGTAAATCGGGAATTAAGTGTGGATTATGATGCAGAGAGTTCCATTTTTTCCCTTGAGATTGTGCTATCAAATTTTGTTTCTTGAAGTCTAAGTATGTAGATTTAATAAATCTTTTCACAGAGTAATACGTAGATTTAGTAACAGGTCTGTAAGTAGCAGTGCTGCCCTTCTTTGCTAAAGCATCCGCATTCTCGTTTCCCAGGATTCCACAATGGGATGGTATCCATTGGAATACAATTCTTTTATTGACCGTAAATGTACAGACACAACAAATCCACCGAATTTCAAAGTAATTGATCGGACACTTCAGAAGTTTCAAAGTTCACCCCCAGTGTCCTTTAAGCCAATAGGAAGCAGAAGGGACCAAGGAAGGCCACTCTTAAGATTGATGGACAAGTAAAATTCGAAACGGGTTACTGCAATCTAACTCCGAAAGCCAGCAGAAGAAGAAGAAATATATATTATATACATACATATGCTTATGCAACAGAGTTATTTCTCTAGATTGTTCAAACGGGTTTTCCTTATTCAGAAACGCCCAGCTTTCCACGGTGGCTGTATTAACACCAGCAACATGTTAGTTTAATTCGCTCTGGCTCGAATTGCCATCGATTTACACGAAGACTGTGGCAGGCGCCCACTCCATCAGCATGCACCACTCTCCGATATCAGCCGAGTGCTTCCGGCCTGCACAGGAGTTGCCTCCTCGATTGTGTGAAAAAGGAACTGCAGTAGAGCAAAACAGCGGATATACTGGTGCCAGAATGAAACACCTGAAACTTCACTCATCAAAGGGATAAGAATATAAATACAGCAGAACCCCGATTAACCGTCACCCTATTAACCGATTAGTGGATTAACCGTCTGCCTTTCTCTCTTTTTTTTTTTAGTGCAGAAATATATTAAGTGGTGCACATTGTATTAGCAAGTTATTTTTTTTTCTAGAGAGTGTATTACAAACGTTTTCTTTTACACAGTATGGTCCGCTGTTCGAATTATCGTAGGGGAGGCTGTTGTACCTTTAAACACTTTTCATACTTTATTTTTTTTTTTTAACTTTGGGAGATGAAATTTTTTAAATGAAAAAATGCTTGAAATAATTATTGAAGATTCCTTTACAACTTCCTGTATGTATTTTCCTGTTTTACAGATCTATTAAGGATGGAAAAAATAAAATGAAGGGATATGTAATGTGTTCAAAGGTACAACAGGATCATGTACCTTGGAACATACACTCTTGTAAGTTGGAACACATGGAATATAGCAGGGAATATAGCTGTAAAAATGACAATCATATTTAAAATGTATTTGTAATCATAAACCAGAGCAGGCTTCTCTGATTTAGATTTTATTTCCTGGAGGACCCATAACTGCTTCAACAGCTTTCTTCAAGACATCCGAATCAATTGGGGACCTCTTAACTCCAGACTTACTTCGTGACATGACCTTAAAATAGAAGAAAAACAAAAACCGATAGTATCGTGTAATTTGGAACATGTTCCATGGTACAAGATGTTTTGTGTTCAAAGGTACAAGAGGGTGCACGTTTAAACAAATATGGCTCCGAAAAATAAGAGAGTCAAATAAATCATGGAAATTAGCGGAGAGTCGGGTAGTATCGGATATCTGGTAGTATCGGACAGTGCGTTTCTTTCATCTACCACCATATGGTAGTACCTGAATGACATGGTTACGTTTCTCTATGCGACATCACAGAAACGTAACCATGTCAATCAGGTACTATCATCGTGTGGTAGATGAAAGAAACTCACTGTCCGATATTACCCGATGTCCGATACTACCCGACTCTCCCCTAAAATATGTTATTACTCATCAGATGATAGGGAACACACCGTACTTGAAAGATATTAACAAATGCAATCTGGTTTTGTGTTAGAAAACATACATCAATGAACGAAATGATTACTTTTGGTACTAAAAAAACTTCTTTTGTCCACGGAACTCACACTTTGCAATAAATCAAACTGAAACTACGACCAGAGCTACTTAGCGGCTTTCTCTACAATCTACTTCATTTTGAGTCCTCTAGGTAGCAGCAAAAATTAAAAAACAAAAAATGTTCAAAGGTACACTGTGCTAAAGGTACAACAGTCTCCCCTACTGTATAAACTTTTATATGAAAATTTAATTTAATTTAATGTTTTGTGCGGGTGTCAAAATAAATCTCATTGTGCTAAGAATGGAAAAAAAGAACGTGTAAATAATTGAGTGGTTTGGGGATAGAGAAACCGTAGCTCATCTCGCATCAGAATAGGAGATTAGAGTGTATAAAGTATGTAAATCTACAACACGAGACCTCCATTACTCATATCTTTCCACAGACAGCCATTGAAAGGACTTTACTTGCCCCTTAAAAACCCGTCGTTGATAACCAGGCTTAAATTAGTGAACTTCTGATCCAGCATGTTAAACGCAACACCACGAAGGTAATTACGAAAATGTAAAAATATTATTCACTCAATTTAAGAACATATTTAAGGTACGGATTATCCGATTTTTTTCGATTAACCATTCATCTCACGGATAATAGAGGTTCTACTGTCAGCTAGTCATAATGACTTCAATCTGAAAAAATGTAACTTTTCGTTCTGCAAAGGAATTTCACAATGTTAATTACATTTTCGTTTGGATCAAATTTCTACAAATTTAAGGACAAAACTAAAATTCTTTCAATCGTTTATTATCATAATACACTGCTCTCTTAAATTGACTGAGCATATTGGGAATTAAATCACTGGCTTTCCGAAAACACGCTATGAAATGTTTAATATAAAATATCGTATTTTTTTTCTCGAAAAAGAAGCAAAAACGAATAAAATTGCATTAAAACTTTTTGTTTGAAATATCGTCAAGAATAATCTCTTGAATTTATTTACATTACTTGGGGGTCAGCCCGTATATTTCACTCTTCAATTGATAACTGGTTAGGGAATACGATTTTGTTTCTCCATGCATATTGTATATTGCGATACATGAATGAATGAATGAATGAAGCCACTGTGTTCCATGAAGGGCTAGGGCCTCCTACAGGAGGGGAAGCTCGGTTGGTGTGGTTCACATGATGAGCTATTTCACGTGAACAATATTTACATTCACATTCACTATGTGGGATACACTAGAGTTTGTCAAATTTTAGTTCTATATGAGTTTGTTCACTATCTGTCTCCACTCGCTCCTGTTGCGGGCGATGGTTGACCAGTTCCCTCCCAGCTGCTGCTTGAATGTATCTACCCATCTTCTGCCTTGTGTTCTCCTTCCTATGTACGGGTCCCACATTGTGGTTTCTCGTGCCCATCTGCCTTGTTGCTGCCTTGCTACATGACCACCCCACTTCCACTTCGTTAGGAGGGCTTTTTCTGTGATGTTCTCAGAAGCTGTAATTTTCTGCAGTGCCGTGTTGGAGACCTTGTCTTTCAGTGAAACGCCAACTATCTTCCTTTCCATTTTCCTTTGGCATATTTCGATGTTCGTCTTTTGCCTCTGTGAGGGCCCAGGTTTGGCAACCGTATGTTAGCACCGGGAATGCACAGGAGTTAAGAGCCTCTAGTCTGAGTCTGCGGTATATGGTTGAAATAAAAGATCCTTCACGATGTTGAACAATACAAAAATGATTTTTTTTTTCGTTGTTGGTAACTTTATGGCATCTTTCATTGCTTTATGGTCGTGCTAATAGATGGAGTTACTTGTCAACAATGTGACGCTAAAACGTGTGTTCATGTTACTGCCCAGCGACAGTCCTGATTGGCTAATTAATATTAACCCGGCACACTCACAATCACACTCACATTCATACAAATTTCTTCAAGAAAAATTCACCGAGAACAGAATCCGGGAACCGAACCCGGGACCTCCAGACCTGGAAGCCAGCAAAATGGACCCATGCCTTTTACAAGATGTATGTAACATAGTACATGATTCAGTATAAAAAATACAATTTACATTCAAACACTTTCACCAAGAGTGAAGTGTTTTACAAGAAATCACTCATTCATTAAACACGAGAAATTACTAAACTATTGAGTAATGGATTTGGATGTGTTCCTACAGATTTTATAAATTTGGTTCTGGCATTTTGAATATAATCACTAAATAACATTATATTTAGCGACTCATATAGTTGAGAGTTACTGATATCATTGTTGGTAACTCTATGGCATCTTTTATTGCTTTATGGTTGTGCTGACAGTTGGAGCTACTTGTCAAAAATGTGACGCTGAAGTGTGTGTCCAGGTTACTGCCCAGCGACAGTCCTGATATATTGTATTTTATATTTTTGATGACTGGCTAATTAATAATCACCCGGCACACTCATAATCACACTCACATTCATACAAATTTCTTATTCAAGAAAAATTCACCGAGAACCGAGTCCGGGAACCGAACCCGGGACCTCCAGATCTGGAAGCCAGCATGTTGACCAACAGACCACGAAGGCAGTTACAGATGATGGTGAAATGAAATTTGTCAGCAGTTTTGTAACGTGTCAGAAATTGTCTCAACACGCTATTAAAAAATCTAAAATTCCTTCAGGCCAAGGATCATAGTATACTTTATGATTAGATCTGCTTTGCACGGTGCTTCATACCGAATAGATTATGTATCTTTCTGTAGCTTAAAAACGCATACTCCTTACATCTCTTGCACAATATATCTCTGAAGATGATAAATAGGTAGGCCTACTTGTCCGTAGATATCAAACATTATACGTTAAAGATTGAGACAAAAAAAATCATTTCCGATCATTTTTCCGAAACAATTAATCCTAACGTCTATTCATCCAACTAGTATGTTTTTCTGAATCCATTTTTTTTTTTCCGAAATCAACTTTCCGAAACAGTTATTCCTAATGTAAATTTTTCCTAAAATAAAATTTAAGTCTATTCGTTAACCATTATTTTATTTTACCTCTGACTGAGGTTCTGGCAGATATGTACATCTATTATCAGGCAGTACATCTCACTTGACGGTATGTTTCAGAGGAAGAACAATTGTTAGTATGCATCTGAAGTCTGATTAGTGGAATATGTAGCTAATCGGCGATGTATGCAATGGAGGGGGAAAGGAACTGGCCGTTCTACCCCATTATCTCCTGGCCTAGTTGCCTCATAAGTGGTGCCTTGTTCGTATCACTTGTGAGGTTCAGACCTGTCTTCGGACAGTTAATTAAACAATAACCATTATTTCTGTATTAATATTTATAAATATGTAGGCTATTAATATTTGGCGTTAATAAATGTTTACATTACAATATATTTCGAGGTAAAATGTTTGTGTTTTTTATATTGTTAAGTTTATTTATATAAGCTTTAATGTTTAAGGCTGGTTCACAATAAACCGGAAACGAGAATCGGAACGAAAACGAAAACGATAAAATTGTTAAAATCTGTACATTTAAATATGAGCATTCACAATTAACAAAAAGCTTCCCGGAGCCCGGGATCGGGAACGGAGAGTTGGCCAAGTTTCAACTTCGGCGTTCACGTTTCCGATTCATTCTATTGCCATCTAAAAGTTATTTTGTCGACGTATATTTTGTAGCAAGAAGACCGTGACATAACCTATGCATTATTTTGTTCTGTGCTGTGCATCATGGAGCAAGTTTTATTTGATGAGATTCTAATATTGAGTGTTGAGGAAAATCATCACGTTTACGATAAGCGGCGCGCCTCGTATAAAGATGAGAAAATGAAGGAGAATACGTGGCTTTCAATAGCTGCATCTTTGAACACCGATCGTACTGTAAGTGAAACATATTTTATTACTATATTGGTTGTATTACACCCTACATATTCATGCTTCAATTCAATAACTACTGTTGTGTTCATCTTTGTTCTAATACAAATGTTTCTTCTCTAATTATTTTACGTCATGGTAGACTTAAAATACGTTGTGATAATAAAGATGCATGGGCATATTTATAGTACCGTACCTAATGAAATGTTTCATTTGAAATTTCGAAGTTGGTTAACCTGTGTTTATGTTGGCTGCCTTGTACTCATGAAAGAACGCCATTGGTCAATTATACACAAATAACATCAGAATGCGTAATATCGACTTTACATATCGTTATTGACATGCATATCGATATGCATAGTCGTCTACGTTCTCGGTTTATTGTGAATAAAAAAATGTCATATTCACGTCCTCTGCTTCTCGTTTTCATTCTGGTTCTCGTTCCCAAGTCATACCGAGCGAATAGTAAAATCAAATAGCCTATGAAGCGTGCAGCCCCAAAGTATCCGTAACTCCTATGTGACATATTTATTGATTTCCAGATTTTTGTTCTATTAAATAACTTAAATAGTGATACAGAAAATAATAAAATCTCCTATATGTAATTACATTTCTTTGTTTCGAAAATGTAAGAATTCACAGTCTCCCTTGTACGGCTGCCATAGGATGAATAAATGTGTTTTTCATTCGTACTGAAGAAATTTTATATTCTGCACATAGGAGTTATTGCAGGAACAACGATGATTTGCTCTTATTGGGTTGAGGAAAAACCCTGGAATAAACATTAATCATGTAACTTATCTCAATCAGGATTTGAACCCAGTTCCGCTCGTTTCACGGTTAGGCATGTTAACCGTTACTCCACAACGATGGACTCAAAGCTCTGTTGGATTACTCCAGTGATGTCAAAGCAAGCGCATTTTTCTGACCTTGACGTCGTGCTCGGGCATTAAGCGCTAGATATGCTAGGAGGAATAAGCAGCCTGTTGGATTAAGAAAACAGTGGTGCACAAACTTCAAACGGAACGTGAAATTTTATGTCATTATTTTTATATGGCTTCTTTCTGTTTTTTATTTTCTATATTGTCTGTAAAACAAAACTCCTAACACCTATTTCTTAGCCTAATATTGCAGTTGTGTTTTAAACGTTAATAACATATTAAAGAGTAAAGAAGGAATATTCACACAAATTCCATAATAACTACAACTATACTGTACTAAGTGAATTAAACACATCATTCATAAAGAAAGTGTCATCCCAAAGAAAGACACTGAATATGACATGATAAGTTTAAATTGATATTGATGATATCTTTAGCCTTATAAAAGTAATCAAAACAATATTATAGTACAAAGCAAAGTTGTCTAGTATATGTTTTAACTGTAACTAATATTACATAATAAAACTCTTATCGCATTATGCTTTTAGGTGATATTGGTGCACAACTTTCTGTTATCAGAAATATTAAATTATCTCGAAATCTGCTGAAGCTATAGAGCTGACGTTTTACCAACACATAGGTACATATATTTTGTTTGTGATGTAACAGTATTTGCTTTGTTAATTCAGTTCCTTACAAACATTTTCCATGCGAATATTTTCAAACATTTTAATACACTATCTTCAGTAATACGTATTCACGATATAATAGATTTACATTGTTTTAGTACCTGTAAGGCTATTAAACAAATATCTGAAAATTTCACTTTTCCGTAAAAAAAAAAGTTGAGAAAATATCCCTTTTGAATAAAAAAGCAAACGTGTGAAAAATGAACATTAAAATTAAAACTTACATTCTTATAATGCACTTATACTTCTCAGACAAATCTAAAAATTAACATGGATACAGTTTCAATAAGTTCTCTTCCCTTTATCCATTGAATCAGTGTTGGCCATCTCTGTATATAGCTCGACCAAGCGGCATATACCACCTCTTTCGTCTGTCTCTTTCCTTTCCGCTGTAAAGAGCTCAGGCTCTCCTGGGCTCTAAAGCGCGCGCTTGGTCCTATGGGCATCAGTTGACATCACTGGATTACTAGATAATAGACTACCCATTTCTGTGGTTTGCGAAAACTTATTACTGACGTAACATTTAAAGAATGATCTATCGTAGCCACCTTGCAGACAAAATGCTAGTACTTACTGGCTTTTAAGGAATCCGGAGGTTCATTGCTGCCCTCACATAAGCCCGCCATTGGTCCCTATCCTGAGCAAGATTAATCCAGTCTCTACCATCATATCCTACCTCCCTCAAATCCATTTTAATATTATCTTCCCATCTACGTCTCGGCCTCTCCAAAGGTCTTTTGCCCTCCGGCCTCCCAACTAACACTCTATATGCACTTCTGGATTCGCCCATACGTGCTACATGTCCTGCCCATCTCAAACGTCTGGATTTAATGTTCCTAATTATGTCAGGTGAAGTATACAATGCGTGCAGCTCTGTATTGTGTAACTTTCTCCATTCTGCTGTAACTTCATCCCTCTTAGCCCCAAATATTTTCCTAAGAACCTTATTCTCAAACACCCTTAATCTCTGTTCCTCTCTCAAAGTGAGAGTCCAAGTTTCACAACCATACAGAACAGAACAACCGGTAATATAACTGTTTTATAAGACAAAATGCTAGAGTCTGTGTGATATATCTTGTCTCACTGTGAAAAGAGAGAGAAAGGAGATATGTCTTACTTCGTCTGTATTGTTATGGCGATGGGGGGATGGAGCGATGCCGTCCATCCATCCAGTGGCGGAAGGGCCCAGTTGATACATTCTGTAGCGCAAAATAAAATTACAAAATATCTCTCTTTGTACTGTGTAGTTCCGTCAGTGAGCTTGTCTTTCAAGAAACTGAGTTCCGGCAGCCTGTACAATAACAAGGTTTTGAAAGGAATCCTGAAAATTTACAACCCTCCTATAATCTCCACCCTCATTTGAAGGGACTTGGTTTTATTGCTGCTGAGACAAGATAAACCTTACCAGGTATAGTACATTGACAAAAGTTGATTTTCGGTGTTACAACTCGGGAATCTTTTAGCGTTGTACACTGACTCTGCTATGCCTCGTCTTACATCGTTACTCCTCTATAGCAACATCAAAACCGTTCTTCCCGAAAAGCGAGTCCCCGCCTCGAGTACCTTGAAGATTATATTACCCAGTTTACTGTTCTTAATCGACGTGCTCATATTTACCTCAGACGACGTTCAACGACTAGGTCTAATACTCGGAAGCTTTGAAACGAGAAGTATCTTAGCTCTCAAGATAAAATGCATCTTTTGCTAACAGTATAGGATTACAGAATCGTGAATATGAAAATTGGCCTACATAATGGTTTGGACTATATTTTCTTAGAATCCGGCAACGACAAACTGTTTCCTGGCGGCTCACAACGGCTTAGACTGAAGCGGAGCTTGGAGAGACAAGGGAAGACAGCACTTATCCTCTCCGACCTCTTGGCTCCGTTTCGACACACGTTAAGCGATGTCCGATTGAGTGCATGACTGACATTAATACCGAGTGAGTAGAACACTTGACTGCTCTTCGAGTTTTTTAAATTCTACAGAGTGATTTATATAGAACAGACACATTTCTTTCTTTAATTATTCCGTTGGAAATTCATTCAATGACCCAATTTTAGCACCAAATTAAGCACAATGTTCTGGAGTTTCGATTTCTTGTCACTAGATGCGCAGATGTTTATGTTTTATTCCTATTGTTGGCAGCTGTTTTCGACATTTTGTGTCAACGTGAAAATGCAGTACACATTAAATCAACGACTCTTCCTTGTGAAGCAATACTGGATTACGAATTCAATTACAGCTACTCAAAGGGCATACCAGAGAGAATTTGGTGTTCGCAATCCTCCCAAAAGAAACACAATACTGGGACTGGTAAACAAATTGGAAATAACTGGATCTCTGGTGAGTGAAAAGGGCAAGCATCGTTCATCTAGGCTTCCCACGGTTGTTGTTGACGTAAGAGCACGACTGGAGCAGTCACCCAAAAAATCATTAAGACGTTTGTCGCAGGAGACAGGGTACACCTACTCAATGTGTCAGAGAGTCTAAAGCCATATAGGGTTACGGTTGTTCATCAGCTACAGGAACCAGATAAGGATAAAAGATTGAATTATTGTCGTTGGTTTCAGACGTTCATTGTGCAAAATCCTGCCATATTGTCCATCACATGGTTCACAGATGAAGCATGGTTCCATTTATCCGTTACGTGACGACCGAATAATTTCCAGGAACCTGTGGCCACCGAGATCTCCGGATTTGACAACGCCGGACTTCTTTCTATGAGGTTACTTAAAAGACAGGGTTTACGCCACACGTCCCTAGACATTGGACGATCTGAAGCACAACATCACACAGGAGATTCAAGCTAACAACAGAGTCCTCCAACGAGTGGCCAGTAACATGGAACGACGTGTTGAGTTGTGCCTTATGCAGGATGGAGGACATTTTCAACATTTGCTATAGAGGTAAATAATCTCCAAAAATTCCTCTACGTTTTAGTTATAATAAGTTGTCGCTAGCACAATTCGTTTTGAAACAATTAATGAAGGAAATGTGTCAGTTCTATATAAATCACTCTGTAGTATCAGGGAGGTGCAAGCTGCGTGAGGGTGTTATTCAAAAAGCGGCAAGGATTTTTTTTTTTTTTTGCTTTATATGAAATTCTTAACCTGTGATTACCAGTGGTTATTAGAGGAGAAAAAATCGCTCCGGCACCGGGGATCGAACCCGGGTGCTTGCAGATTATGTTCCGATTTTCACAGTGTCATATTCATTAACTGTTGACCAATAGTACCAAAGTGTCACAGCTGTCCGGATGTGTAGATATCACGCTATGATTGACCTGCTTTCGCAATTACTGCTCTCAGCTTATGAAGACAAATGTCCGTATCGATTAGAAGGAGCTCAGCCGACCGAAAGGTAAAATCGAAGTCGCAGAAGTTTGTAAATTCTGCAAATCACCCACAGCTTACCGCGCACTGTTGTCATCGCATTTCAGAGTTTTCAGATTGCTCAATGGTAAATACAGAATAAAACGTAGTCCCATACCTAACCTGCAGGCCTGCCGTAGACTGAAATATTTTGTAAATGATTATACCGTCCTTCAGAAATACGATTAACAATAATAATAATAATAATAATAATAATAATAATAATAATCATAACAAAGTATATGATTATGTCTCGTGACGAGAATATTGTACGAAATGGAAATATAAAAATTGGAAATTTATCCTTTGAAGAGGAGAAAAAATTCAAATACCTGGGAGCAACAGCAACAAATATAATTGATACTCGGGAGGAAATTAAACACAGAATAAATATGGGAATTGCCTGTTATTACTCGGTTGAGAAGCTTTTATCATCCAGTCTGTTGTCAAAAAATCTGAAAGTTAAAATTTATAAAACAGTTATATTACCGGTTGTTCTTTATGGTTGTGAAACTTGGACTCTCACTTTGAGAGAGGAACAGAGATTAAGGGTGTTTGAGAATAAGGTGCTTAGGTGGAGCTAAGAGGGATGAAGTTACAGGAGAATGGAGAAAGTTACACATCACAGAACTGGACGCATTGTATTCTTCACCTGACATAATTAGGAACATTAAATCCAGACGTTGGGCGAATCCAGAAATGCATTTAGAGTGTTAGTTGGGAGACCGGAGGGAAAAATACCTTTAGGGAGGCCGAGACGTAGATGGGAGGATAATATTAAAATGGATTTGAGGGAGGTGGGGTATGATGATAGAGACTGGATTAATCTTCCACAGGATAGGGACCGCTGGCGGGCTTATGTGATGGCGGCAATGAACCTTCGGATTTCTTAAAAGCCATTTGTAAGTAAGTAAGTAAGTAAATCCAGACGTTTGAAATGGGCAGGGCATGTAGCACGTATGGGCGAATCCAGAAATGAATATAGTGTCAGTTGGGAGGCCGGAGGGAAAAAGACCTTTGGGGAGGCCGAGACGTAGATGGGAAGATAATATTAAAATGGATTTGAAGGAGGTGGGATATAATAATAGAGATTGGATTAATCTTGCTCAGGATAGGGACCGATGGCGGGCTTATATGAGTGCAGCAATGAAACTCCGGATTCCTTAAAAAAAGTAAGTAGTAGTAGTAGTAGTAATAATAATAATAATAATAATAATAATAATAATAATAATAATAATATTTTAAAAGGGGGAGAACAATGGCAAAAGAAGCTTTTCTTAGAAAAAGGAGGATCTTGTGTGGACCTCTGGAAAAATAAATAAGGAAGAGACTAGTAAAATGATTTGTATGGAGTGTGTCATTGTATATAGCAGAAACATCGACATTACGAAGAAGTGAAGAGAAACTAGAAGCATCTGAAATGTAGATATGGAGAAGAATGGAGTGTGTGAAAAGGACAGACAGAATAAGAAAGGAAGCTGTGCTAAAAGGAGAGGGCGAAGAAAGACTAATGCTGAAGCTGATCGGAAAGAGAAAAAGGAATTGGTTGGGTCACTGGTTAAAAAGAAATTGTTTACTGAAGGATGCACTGGAAGGAATGGAGTAAGGAGGATAGCGATGGCAAAGGAAGCTTTTAATAGAAAAACGAGCATCTTTTGTGGACCTGTGGAAAAAGAACTAAGGAAGAGAATAGTGAATGCTTTGTGTGGAGTGTGGCATTGTAAGGAGTACATGAAGAAGTGGCAAAAAGTGACTAGAAGAATTTGAAATATGGATATGGAGAAGACAGAGCGTGTGAAATGGTCCGACAGAATAAGAAACGAAGCTGTGTTGGGAAGAGTGGGTGAAGAAAGAATGATGCTTAAACTGATCAGAAAGAGAAAAAGGAATTGTTTGGGTCACTGGCCAAGAAGAAACAGCCTACTGAAGGATGTAATGGAAAGAATGGTGAACGAGCGAGGGTTCGAGGCAGTAGAAGATTTCAGATGATAGACAACATTAAGATAAATAAACCATATGTGGGGACTAAGAGGAAGGCGGGAAATAGGAAAGATTGTAGAATGCTGGGTTTGCAATGAAAGACCTGCTCTTGGGAACGTATGAAATAATATCGTAAACTAAATGAATGACGAAATGGTACGAGTAAACGCGTTCATGCAAAGGAAAATCGGATTGAGAAGAAGTAGTCTACGATAGAATAGCATCTGAGTAGAAACCGAGCACCGAGTGGCAAGAGCTACGACTATTTCACTCATGGCTAACGTCACATTCTTAGTAACAGTGGCGGCTCGTGATAAAATATTATGTGTGTTCACAATTTTGTGGTTCCAAAATCGAAGAGAATTTGAAATCGTACGTTTAGTCTAATATGAAATGTCATGATTCCAATGTTTCACTATCGAAAAAAAAACCGTATATAAATTCAAAACAACATATAATAATAATAATAATAATAATAATAATAATAATAATAATAATAATAATAATAATAATGAAACTCAGTCTTTTTATTTCCAATTTTTCTTGGTAAGCCAGTTTACCCAGTTCTTTACTGTTCAAAATTACTCGAACAGAGTTCATTGTTTACGTTTGTTAAAAATGAATACATACCATGGTCTCGTTATTTACAAACGTGTGTATTCAGTAATATATTTTGATTCACAACACACTGATACACTATAGCCTATACCAGTACTGTAATCCCACTCGCATAGATTACTATAAATATATGCCAGTAAATATTATTCTCAAATATTATACACTGCCGTACAGATACTTAAATTCATACCACCGCCACAGTCAGCCAGCACGTGTTTGAAAGCCAAACTATGCTATTATGCCGACACTGAAGTATAGTAATTCACAAACTACACTCTCGTAGCAGCACTGTACACGTAAGTAAACGTTCCTGCAGTCAGATGCTGACATCTACTGTCTATTAAATTTCCTCCTCGAGATATAGTACTTGAACGATAGGTATCGCTGGACCTGACATGTGTAGGATAGATACTCATCATGTTCACTTAACGCTTTGTGCTCTTGACGAGTCATAAGCGGCCAGCTAAAGACAATTTTCTCCCGCGCATGCGTGAAATTCCTGTAACCAACTCGAAAAGAGCACGGCTTGTACAGTACGTGAACGGATGTTGCCAAGTTTACATAAGAAATTTATGCAAGATGCGGGAAGTTTAAAATACTCGACTCTGATATTATACATCCCCACTACGTCAATACGGTATCAAATAATAAACCTAGTCGTGCATTAATGGCAACAAGGTGTTCACGTGCTCTTGTGCTCTTATTGACGCACCGCCACTGCTTAGTAATAACATGGCCAACAATGAACAAGTTTATATTTATTTGTCTAATGACTAGTACATGGTATTTACTATCATTGACTGAGTGAAAAACAAGAAAGTGGTGATCAAAACTACGGATTAAGTAATTAAAAACATTCGGGCTCTGGCTTCCCAGTAGCGGTCGACTTCCTTGGAGGATTTCAGAGCAGGGCATTTTGCAAGATGTTGTCTATCCATGTCTTCCTGTTGATGGCACAAAATGCAGGATGCTGATGGAAGGATGCCAAGACGATTGAGGTGTTTACCCAGGATGGCATGTTCAGTGTTAAGACGAAAGCTTGCAACTGCCAGTCTTCTGGGTTCAGGAGGTATATCCTTCAGTAATTTCCTACGTTGTTGCGAAACGTTTATGTCCAGTTCTTGTTGGTGATTATTTTTTTGTAGTTGCTTGATATATTGTTTTATTGTCATTTAGACAAAGGTTTCCGTGGGTTTATTTTGAGATTGGCACCCTTCTTAGCTAATGTGTCAGCCTGTTCATTCCCATGTAGATTACAATGTCCTGGGATCCATTGTAACACAACTGTTTTGCCACCTTCTTTTAAAGTTACAAGTATTTTTTGACAATTATTGATTTGTTCTGTGTAGGGGTAGTCAGTTTTATTTATGGACAAAATGGCTGCTTTTGAGTCCGAGAGGATGACGGCGTTTGTGAATTTATCCATATGGAATAAAAGTTGATTTAAGGGGACACTCAACTATATTTTGGAACTTTTTTCCTATTTGACCAATCTTTTTAAAATTTGGAGAAAAAAGTTTAATATACACATGGAAAGTAACATGCAAAATCTCAGCTCATTGCATCCAATACTTTTCAAAATAAAAAAATATTTCAATTTTTAATCAATCATTAATTGAAATATCACTTTTAATTATAATTTTTTATTTTTTGGCTTTGTGCATTTGACTGTGACTTCTCAATGAATAGGGGAAAAATTCTGCATATTGATTTAGTTCTGTCACGTAAATTAGTGTACAAATTTAATTTTTCATTTCTATGACACTTTTTCTCCAATTTAAGGCAACATGTATAGCTTCAATTTCTCCATCATATGCAGATAGATTATAACCAACTGGGAGATAGAACCAAAAAATATTACTAAAAATACCAGCTCCTTGAGGGTCTGTTTTCGAGCCATCGGTATAAAGTCTTATCCAATAGTCTTCCGGATATCTGATGTTGACGATTTCAAGGGCCAATTATTTTAAATTTTCTTTACTGTGTTGATTTTTGGTGATTTGTTCTAGGAGGTCTATTTCTGATTGAATTATAAATGTCTGAAGTGGGTTTTGTGTATATATATATAAATGCACGTTTAATATGAGTTTAATATAGCAATTCCTTTGTTTTTTAGAACTTTGAACATGTATTTATATTAGGCGATTATCAATATAGCCATGACTAGACCGTGTTTTTGGAAAGTCATTGATTTAGTTCCCAATATGCTCAGTCAATTTAAGAAAGCAGTGTATTATTATAATAATAAATTGAATTTTAATTTTTCCATTTAAATGTGCAGAAATTTGACCCAAACAAAAGTAACATTTTAAAATTATTTTCCGAACAAAAAGTTATATTTGTTCAGTTCAAATTTCTGCACATTTAAATGACAAAACTGAAATTATTTCAATAATTTCTTATAATACACTACTGTCTTAAATTGACTGAGCATTTTGGAAATTAATTCGGTAGCTTTTCCAAAACACGGCTATGAAATGTTTAATATAAAATACCGTTTTTTTTTCGAAAGAGAAGCAAAAACGAGAAAAATTTCATTAAACTTCTTTGTTTGAAATATCTCAAAGAATAATCCCTAGAAATTAATGACATACTAATGGTTCATTCTGTAGGCAGGTGCTCTTGTTTACTGCAGATACATACATAGAACTTCGTAAAATTAGGCAGGCCATTTTTTTCTGGAACTGTACCTTTAACAGTTATGATAAAAACAGAAGTGCTACACGTTCGATTTTAATCGTTACACAATCAGTATTTTGCTTTCCTCAATTGGAGGTCTGAGCTTTCTAGATAAACTAGTGGCTTGCGCAGCAAATGCTGCAAACTAAGTTCATTAGACGTTCAAATAAACATTTTTCAGATTTATTTTCAATGAAGAATACCAGACATTCTGAAAGTTATTTGCTTCCATAATAATGAAAGATACTCTCTCTAGCCAATACTGAAGAGAACCACGCATATAAATATCTACACCACACCGCCATTAAATATATGAAAAAGACCCAACCACACTTCATTAATAAGTATAAAAATATTTGATTTTTAATAATATTATTATCTTACGTAAGTTTTATAGCTTTCAGTAACATATAATATATATACTATATAGCCGCCACTCAGTAAAATATAGAAATCAAAATCTAATTTAAGTTATTCTCTACATCTACTTATATAACCCCAAAACGTTTCACTTTCATATCATCAATATGGCATTAATTAATGAAAAATAGTCATATCATGGCATTATGGCATTAACTACAATAATATTTTTTTTCTAATGGTAATAATGCCATCAAACCACCTCAAGTTTTGTAGTTTTTAATATCCAATACACAGCTGTACCCAAAAAATTACACACCACAGAATCGAACCTGTAAATTATTTTTAGTAAGTTAAGTTTTTAATAACCAATTTAATTTGAGCTCTAAATATGTCAGCATTCTTGCAGATCATGGCCTTCGTGTAATATTGTTTACTGTAGTGTTTGTTTTGTTTTATTCTGAAATGCAATTAGCTAGTTCTCATAACTGACGACAGATGGATTTTGGAAAATAGAAACATTATGTTGAAAAATTGACATTTCACTGAAAACTACTATTTTTCTGAAAAACTTTGAGTTCCAAGCTTCAAAATGAGGGGTCATTTATTAAAATCCATTCAGCCATTTTCCTGTAATTTCCATTACCAGTTCAAATTATATATATATATTCACGAGCGGATAATACGATATTGTTATGGCAAAATAATAAACGAAGAAAAGTAATATGTAGATGGACATCGAACCCAAAATTTCACATTACCATTCCGACGTTTAAGCCTTGAGCTACCAAAACTACCTACCATAACTAGGAAGAAGCTAGGCACATTATCTGAAGATGCATATACGTCATCTCTCGTCGTCAGTAACACAACAACCTTTGATCGTTGTGTAATTCGACTTTGCTATGCTTCGTCCTACATCATTAACTTCGTTCGAAACAATATCATCAGAATCTGTTATCTCAGAAGCGTACCCTCTCCTTGTAAGAGCGCTGTTTGTCTGCCTGGCTACTGTAAAAGAACAGAACCACTCACAACGAGCGCTTTAATGTAGGCTACCTCTAACATACTTTATATTCTATTACTCCGTATCCTTTCTATGTGTTCAAAGTAGCTCAGTTTTGCAATAGTTCAGTTCACAAGGACTGAATGCAAAATTGGTGTCGTCATTATTCTGACACTAATGTGACTGTGAAGAGGACTGAAAAGCAAACATTCTCATGGAGGCAGATAAAAAAAGTTATTTTTTTCCTTTCACCATGTTAATAATGTCAAAACAAGTGCTTATACAAATTTTAGCCACTCTACTGCAATTACGAGAGCGTCCAGAGAGTGATTTTCTCTGGGGCCGTTTACAAAGAAAAGCAAAATTCATGGAAAACTTTATTGAAACAGATACAGCAATTGTTGCGCTACTTTTGAACATATTCCCCACCAGAATTGAGACATTTGTCATACCATGGGATCAAGAGAGATGCACAACACGACACAAGGATAGAAATATTGATTGCATGGTATGACAAATGTCTCAATTCCAGTGGGCAATATGTTGAAAAGTAGCGCAACAATTGCTGAATCTGTTTCAATGAATCTTTCCATGAAATTGTGTTTTTTTCTGTAAACGGTCTCAGCAAAAATCACTTTCTTAACGGCCTCGTAATTGCGTTCGTGTGGCCGAAATTTGTATAAGCACTTATAATAATAATAATAATAATAATAATAATAATCCGTGGCGCTACAGCCTGTGAAGGGCCTAGACCGGCCGGCTGCTGGCCTCACGCCCACATGCCGAAGCAGAGAGGTGGACGATCATCCAACCACAATGGAGGTATCGTGTGGTTAGCACGATGATCCCCTCCAGCCGTTATAGCTCGTATTCCCAACCGGATTTAGCTACCTATCATAGCTCCCCAAGTGCATCACGATGCTGGGTGGGCACCGGTCCGATACACTGGCCGAAATTTCATGAGAAAATTTCTTGATTATTTAATATACTACCCTTAAATATATATGTAAACAAATATTAATAAAACAATAATAAAAAGTTGGTATGATGTAACATTTATGGTTATTAAAATGTAGGTTGCATGTGTAAAACTGGTGAGATTTAATGTGAGTACGATGTATTATCTCAATTTTAACGCGGGCAAGAAATAGCTGGAAAAAAATTTTGGGTACCTTTATCAGGAACAGGATCCTTTTAGTGCCCTAATATATTATACCAGGGATACAAAACTGGGAGAAAGCGAGAGAGAGGTGGAATCACAGTCTAGTATATACAGTCACGAAGCTTGAGTTGTGAGGATGCTAGGAACAATAGACTGTGCTGGTACTATTTCGCATTGTCTGTAATGAGGCGATATTAGCGATCCTAGTGGTGAGCAACTATCTATGGATGCATATTTACTACTTCGTAACTGTATATATTAGACCAGCGTTTCTCAAACTTTTCTGAAGTGGGGACCACTTTTTTAAGTCAGAACAGTTCCGCGGACCACCTTACTCTTGTTCCCTTCGAAAGAAAATTTTTCATTTATGTAGCATATTTTAATATCAATATACTTATATTTTAATGTAGAAATAATTAATTCAAAATTAATTTAATTCAATTAATTTTATATTAGTATTAACTAATTAAGTTTCAACTAATTAAGTTAATGTTAATAGAAGAAAATTTCTTATATCGTCATCTGCAAAAAGAGGAATAAAAAAAATTAATACAGAAACATGCCCGATTTTCAACAAGTAAAGATGCAATTTTGCATGTTCTATTATTAGTATACGACGTACAGTGCATGATTATTTCAATGTGCAAACTATTAAGAAAGTCATAAATACATGAAAAGGTTCGGTACTTTGGTCCTGTTATGAATTCAGGTGGTCTCTGGCTGGGTTACAGGCGCGGCGCCAGATGTGCAGGGAAAAGATAGTGAGAAACACCACGTTCATAGTGCTTTAAATCCTTCTTTTTTTGCTAGAGTGGAGTGGGAAGTCGATAGTCGGGTAGGGTAAATAAATTTTATAAAATGTCAGTACTGGAAGAAAAAGTGAAAGGCGATTGCCATGTATCATTTACAAACTCTGAGACTTTCAGCTATAGTGTGATACGCAATTCGTTTGAATTTTATTTTTTTCTTCTGTCTTTTTTGAAGGACAACAAGGGCAGACCTCGAGGACCACAGGTGGTCCGCGGTTCATAGTTTGAGAAACGCTGTATTAGACTATGGTGGAATCATGGAGAAAGCATTGGTTCCCTCTCCACAGTCCACCGGTGTTAAATGACGTCTCCGTGACCCGTCCGCAACCATGTAGCAGTAGACACTGAATACAATTAATACTCTCTATCCTATTATGTCAATGAAAGAAAGGGGTTAAAGAAAGGGATGAGTGACGTATTCCGGCTTGTGACGTCTGCCACAACTGTCGCCCAGTTTTGCATAAGAAGACTTAGCTTTTTTTTTTTTCTTTCAAAGGATATCATGTTAAGAATTTTATCGGCCTTGGCTAGGCCTGGATCTGAGAACCAATGTCAAACATTATAAGAATTAGACTACCCAGGTTCACATACAGTCTTAATCATCATAACCATTATCTTCTCCTTCTTTTCACAAAACTATATTTGGTCCCGTACTTTTTCTAGTGTTTATAAATGATCTTGCCCCCCTAATAAAAGCTGTAGGTCATCCCATGTTATTTGCAGATGACACAAGTATAGTAATTACAGTCAATAACTCCAACACATTCCAATCTTCAACGGAGGAAATTCTCTTCAAAATATGTGACTGGTTCTCACTCAATAAATTGGTATTGAATTGTAATAAAATTAACATAATTAAATTTAAATCCTGTCCAAATTCAACCTCGCAAATTTCTAGCGCAATAAGATCCCTATTAGAAACAACAACAACCAAATTTCTTGGCTTAAAAATCGATAATGTGTTAAATTGGAAAAATCATATTAAAGAAATTACCCCCAAACTAAATTCAGCTTGTTTTGCTATTAGATCTATGCAAAAGATAGTAAATATCAATACCTTAAAAATAATATACTTTGCATACTTCCACTCGGTAATGAGTTTTGGAATAATATTCTGGGGAAATTCTACAGATAGTAACAATATATTTCTATTACAAAAAAGAGTAATTAGAATAATAGTAGGTGCCAAATCTAGGGAATCGTGTAGGACTATTTTCAAAAAACTACAAATAATGCCCGTGGCTTGTCAGTATATCTTTTCATTAATAATCTTTCTCGTATGTAATCGTGAAAACTTTGTAACTAATTCAACAGTTCATAGCATAAATACACGTCAAAAATGACTTTCATACTCCATCGGCAAGTCTATCATGCTATCAAAAAGGAGTGCGTTATATGGCAGTAAAAATTTTTAATAGCCTCCCTATCGATATAAAAAATGAAACTCAAAACATAAGATTATTTAGGGCCAAATTAAAGAAGTACCTAATTTCTCACGCCTTCTATTCTGTAGGTGAATTCATGACATTCAATAACGCTTCATGAAATTGATACTAAAACTTTGTGTTGTACTAGTAGTCTATATTGTAAATCTCGTCTGTATACATTTGATCTAGACTGTGACAATAAATTAAGACTTTATAATAGTATAAAGTTTTTTTACTTATTCCATATTATAGCTATAAAGCAATGTATGAATACCATGGAATGTTAATAAATACAATACAATACAATACAATACAATACAACAACTATACACACTCCATAGACTATTTTCTTTTTGGCTAAAATTCAGTAAATAATATAATAAGGTATATTTTGCATTACATTTGGTTAATGCAATGGATATACAAATCCAGAAAAAAATGAGCCGCCTAATTGTACTAAGTTCCACGTGCAGTAAACAAAAGCGCCTAAATGTATGCTACTTGCGGACAGTCTTGCGAAGCTTGTTGCCTACTTTCAGAAGGCCTGCTACCAAGACTCTGCCTACATTTCATTTCCGTATCTGTACATTAATTAACTACAGCGATATAAATTTTAATTTTTAATGCAACGGCGTGCAACTGTACGGTAATAATGAAACAAATTTTAGACCTAGGATCAAACGCTTAAAAATCAAAGTTTGAGAATTCTTCCCTCTATAAGTGATGCACTTGCCTTTCTTTTCCGCTCGAAAGATCCTGAAATAATAATTAAACCAGGGCTGTATACCCCGCTGCGATCCACCCGGTGCAGTTTGATAGTCGTTGTCATGAAATATTAATAAAGCTTTCTAAAGTCTAAAGTGTCTCCCAGGACAAAGCAATTATGTATGCGCAGGGCTTCTCTCTCTCTTAGATCTACTTTAGCGAGAGCCTGCTGGGAGATGAAGGCTCCGGTTAAACAGGGACAGAGCGACGAGGTCGGGATACAGTCTTCAGCAACAAACAGTAAAATAAACAAACACCGCTTTGCCCTACAAGCCTCAACTTCCACTTTTCAAACACGGAGGAAGGAAACAATCAAGTTAGGCCAGTCTGCAATAGCGATATAAAATTGTGTACTGTCGAAGAAGAAATTACACACTCTATATAGGGTTACCAAAAGTCTGCATATTTTTGAAATCATAGAAGCCTTGTTACAAAGAAGTGTTACATAACAATAGACTCGCCAGTTTATTAAAAAAAATAATGGGTTTTAAAATCATGTCATGATGTTTGTCATGATCTTGATTGCACTGGAAACATTTATTTATATAAGAAAACAAGCCAAAGCAAATAAAGTTCTTCTTGCGTGCGTTATAACAAATCATAAATTTATTCGACGAAAGGACAATGCTATAATCTCTGTTACAATTTATTTGAGCGGTAAGCAGAAAAAATGTGGAAGTTACAATTTATAAAACAGTTATATTACCGGTTGTTCTGTATGGTTGTGAAACTTGGACTCTCACTTTGAGAGAGGAACACAGGTTAAAGGTGTTTGAGAGTAAGGTGCTTAGGAAAATATTTGGGGCTAAGAGGGATGAAGTTACAGGAGAATGGAGAAAGTTACACAACACAGAACTGAACGCATTGTATTCTTCATCTGACACAATTAGGAACATTAAATCCAGACGTTTGAGATGGGCATGTAGCACGTATGGGCGAATCCATAAATGCATATAGAGTGTTAGTTGGGAGGCCGGAGGGAAAAAGACCTTTAGGGATGCCGAGACGTAGATGGGAAGATAATATTAAAATGGATTTGAGGGAGATGGAGTATGATGATAGAGAATGGATTAATCTTGCTCAGGATAGGGACCAATGGCGAGCTTATCTGAGGGAGACAATGAACCTCCGTGTTCCTTAAAAGCCAGTAAGTAAGGTAGGCAGAAAACCCCTCTATGCTGAAAAGGAACCAGCACAAAATTCTTCATTCTGCCCTCACTCTGTAAAGGTTATGGACATAGGCTACCTGTGTAAGGCCTACTATGGTAATCTGTATATTTTGACTTTGCGTAAAATTTTATGTTGTATATATGTATTTATTTACACTCCAAGTGAGCAAGCACCCGGTGGCAGTGGTATATACAATATAAACAATACACAATAAAATGATAAGCAATACACAATGAAATTTACAATACACAATACAATTTTTCAACACATATAAAATTTTATACACAATACAATAAGAATACACAATACAATTTAACACAATAATAATAAAACATAAATAAAATACCTAATTTTACAATACAACTTACATAATTATGTATAGGTCCTACATAAGTTTCAATAGTCTTTCACTTTACTCTCATCTCATTCCCTGTAGTAACATGACATACCAAATTTAGTAATATGTACAAAGAATGAAGTTGAGAGTTATCACATCTGTTTGTGCCAATCTATATATACGCTGATAATCCATCATAATAGGGCATATTATAGGCCCTATTACATAATAATACAAAACTATTTCCAATGTACTGTATATTACTTCACTAAACTTACTTCAATCAATACGGTAATTATTCTTCAACAGTTTCAGCCATATTTCCATGCGTTTTTAAGTTCTTAGATCAATTTTTATTGTTTTGTTGATTTTATATTTCATAAGTATTCGTGGTGTTTGCTCTTCAAATGGTTTTCTCGCCAATCTCACGCAAAATAATCAATATTAATAAAAGATGAATCAGAGACAAATTAATTAAGAACCAATGTCAAAACAAAGATGAAGGTTGTTTTTCTTCTTATTTTTTTTTTTTTTTTGCATCATAGTAGAGACTTTTGAAATAGAATGTTTTTCTTTTCTGAACATAAAACGCAATAAATAATAATAATAATAATAATAATAATAATAATAAATAATAATAATAATGATAATAATGATAATAATAATAACAATAATAACAATAATAATATTAATAATAATGGCCACCTTCTGTCTGATATTTTCCAATTCACTGCGAACTAAAGCAAGAAGATGCCCTATCGCCTTTACTTTTTAACTTCGTTCTAGAATATGCCATTACGAAAGTTCAAGGTAACTGACAGGGTTTGGAATTGAACGGGTTACATCAGCTTCTTATCTATGCGGATGACGTGAATATGTCAGGAGAAAATCCATGAACGATTAGGGAAAACACAGAAATTTTACTTGAAGCAAGTAAAGCGATAGGTTTGGAAGTAAACCCCGAAAAGACGAAGTATATGATTATGTCTCGTGACGAGAATATCCTACGAAATGGAAATATAAAAATTGGAGATTTATCTTTCGAAGAGGTGGAAAAATTCAAATATTTTGGAGCAACAGTAACAAATCTAAATGACACTCGGGAGAAAATTCAACGCAGAAAAAATATGGGAAATGCCTATTATTATTTGTCATCTAGTCTGCTGTCAAAAAATCTGAAAGTTAGAATTTATAAAACAGTTATATTACCGGTTGTTCTGCATGATTGTGAAACTTGTACTGTCACTTTGAGAGAGGAACAGAGATTAAGGGTGTTTGAGAATAAGGTTCTTAGGTAAAATATTTGGGGCTAAAAGGAATGAAGTTACAGGAGAATGGAGAAGTTACACAACGCAGAACTGCACGTATTGTATTCTTCATCTGACATAATTAGCAATATTAAATCCAGACGTTTGAAATGGGCAGGGCATGTAGCATGTATGGGCGAATCCAGAAATGCAAATAGAATGTTAGTTGGGAGGCCGGAGGGAAAAAGACCTTTGGGGCGGCCGAGACGTAGGTTGGAGGATAATATTAAAATTTATTTGAGGGAGGTCGGACATGATGATAGAGACTGGATTCATCTTGACAAGATAGTGACCCATGGCAGGCTTATATGAGGGCGGCAATGAACCTGCGGGTTCCTTAAAAGCATTTGTAAGTAAATAATAATAATAATAATAATAATAATAATAATAATAATAATAATAATAATAATAATAATGTTATGTTCTGTATGGTTGTGAAACTTGGACTCTCACTCTGATAGAGGACAGAGATTTAAGGTGCTCGAGAATAAGGCGCTTAGAAAAATATTTGGTGCTAAGAGGGATGAAATCACAGGAGGATAGAGAACACGTTACGGAATGGATAATAATATTTGAATTAATTATGGGGAAATGATTTCAGGATCCAACACCGAAAGTTACCCAGCAATTCTGTTTCAATTAGTTGAGTGAAAACCTCTAAAAAATGCCCAACCAGGATTTGAACACGGACCCACTCGTTTCACGGTCAGACATTCTAACCGTTACTCTACAGCGCTAAAGCCATTATTATTATTATTATTATTATTATTATTATTATTATTATTATTATTATTATTATTATTATTATTAAATGCAAGTGTACTCCCTTTGAAGGGAAGATTAATCTACTCTCTTATCCCAGGAATCGAACCCAAAACCTCACTACATCTGTATCTAAAACCCCAGAGCTAATGTCAAGCCGAAGGACACGTTGAAGACAATTTTCCTCTAAAAAAAAAAAAAAAGTGACTACTCACTTTCGATCTCACTCGAAGCCCATAAGAAGTCATTAAAGTAACTCGTATCTATAGTGGCCTTGTATCGCTGTGTGAAATTGTTTGATCTCGCTTTCAACTGTCTTGGGATTGGAGGTTGTTCTTTTATGCCGGATCGTTGCCATGTCAAACAAGCCTTCTTATGCCAGGCGTTCGCTGCAGAAATCAAGCACCGCTCCGTAGATCCGCGCACAAAAACGGAGCCACTTTTCTCCAGGATGTTAAGACATTGATGAAACGACGCTTAAGTGTTCATGCAAATTTGATGTGACAAGAAGAGGAAGTTAAGTGGAGAGAGGAGTAGTAAAGTTGCGCAAACCTTGTAGGCATGGCAACACTGCTAAGCGATCAACCCACCCATCAGTATAGCTAATTTAACGTGGAGGCAGAGCCGTCTGATACACGAGATGCAATATATAACAATTTATAGGAAATGGCACTGTCAGGTCGCATTTGCCCGTTTCCTGCAAAAGTTTTACGCCAATATCGCAGGGAACTCTCACGGGAGTAAAAGAGAGAATGATATTCTTGTATCACCATTGTAGTTCAGTTTAATCACGATAATGTTAACAACGAATAGCTAAATTGCAACTTATCTATACTAATAATAAATCTGTAGACGACATTTTTCTGGTAATTTTCGATTTTCCAAAAATAATTGGTCCTAACATATATAATTAACTACCCTCAAACCGAAAATCGCTTTTTTGAAAATTTTGTCTGTCTGTCTGTCTGTCTGTATGTTTGTTACCTTTTCACGCGATAATGGCTGAACGGATTTCGATGAAAATTGGAATATAAATTAAGTTCGTTGTAACTTAGATTTTAGGCTATATGGCATTCAAAATACATTTAAAAGGGGGGTTATAAGGGGGCCTGAATTAAATAAATCGAAATATTTCGCTTATTATTGATTTTTGTGACAAATGTTACATAACAAAAGTTTCTTTAAAAATGATTTCCGATAAGTTTTATTCTTTACAAAATTTTGATAGGACTGATATTTAATGAGATAAATGAGTTTTAAAATTAAAATAACTGCCATCTAAGGCCGTGTAATGAATTAAAAAACAAATGACTTCGTCTATAAGGGGCCTTGAACAGCAACAATCGAAAGCTATGAAAGATAGCCTACAGAGACTGTTTCTGTGTTTGTATGAAGTAATATCGGAAGCTACATTAACCGATTTGTATAATTAATTACTATTTCACCATTGGAAAGTGTAGTTTCTCTAGACGGACATAATGCTATACTATTATTACAGTAACTTCTAATATAATATAATATAATATAATATAATATAATATAATATAATATAATATAATATAATATAATATAATATAATATAATATAATATGTAATATTATATAATATAATTTAAGTTGTTTGAAGGGTTCAGAACCATAGTGGGCCAAGCGCCATTTACTGAATACGTAGAAAACAAGGGTTAAAATTAAGTTATTACCATAATTCAATGGAAACCTATAACAAGTAAAATAAAATATACACATTAAATCTAAATGTCAATCTTCATTAATCTATGGTTGCATGTAATAAAAATTAAGAAACACGTTAGAGGAATTGTCATTGCACCAAATGAGTGTCTCTGGACCAAAATGATCGCATTTTAATTATTTGGATGCAATTTAAATTAAGTAACATATTAAACGATTTATCCTTCTATCAAACACGAATGTTCCTTGGATCAAATGTCCTATTTTAATTATGTAATTACTTTATATTTATTTCTAACGGGTGCAGCGGAGCGCACGGGTACGGCTAGTTTTATTAATAAATCTACAACTTAACTTTACATTACATTTAGCAATTGACATCCATCGCCGTTTTTAACAGATTATTTAACAACGTTGTATCAATTATTCAGTTACTTGGCCTTGGTGAGATTGGTGATAGCAAGATGATTAAGACGAGATGAAACGAAAATTCGCCATTGATTACATGGTATTTTCTTAGTAACTGGGTAAAACATCGGAATGAACCCAACCGGGTGAAGTTGTGATGATTTATTTTTAATGTTATTAGGTTATTTTACGACGCTTTATCAACAGCTTAGGTTATATAGCATCCGAATGAGATGAAGGTGATAATGCCGGTGAAATGAGTCCGGGGTCCAACACCGAAAGTTATCCAGCATTTGCTCATATTGGGTTGAGGGAAAACCCCGGAAAAAACCTCAACCAGGTAACTTGCCCTGACCGGGAATCGAACCCGGGCCATCTGGTTTCGCGGCCAGACGCGCTAGCCGTTACTCCACATGTGTGGACTGTGATGAAGATTCGAACTCATGCCACCCAACAGCAGTCAACGTTCAAGAGACCAGGTCCTGGCTCCACAGCGTGGATTTAATCATTGTTGATATGGCAGTAATGATGTCACGTTAAACAGTTAAATTTTCTTCACTTCGCTCTTCACTGTCCACAATCATTTTCATAATAACCACCATCGTTTTCACCATCATCTTAATTATCACATTATTTTATCATCACTATTTCAGTAAGTTGTTTCAATGCCAATCACATCTTCTGATAGCCCATTTCATTTCAGCTATTCCAGTTGTCAAGGATGTTACATTTTTACTATTTTCAGAATCTATATATTGAAAGTGAAATGACTTTCGTCAGCTTTTATTATTAGAAACAATTTAGAGAAATAGTATCCTTTTACAGGAAAAAAAAAAGTTGTTGAATAAAATTTATTATTATTGCACATATTATTCATTTCAATAGATTTAGGCGTGTTATTCGTGACTGGCTAATCAAAAACCCTTTTTATGATATAAATGAAATTATAGAAACTAATGCTGATATAGTATTTTAGTTTGTTTATAATGTTTTTTTTTTTTTTTTTACTTTGTCTATGTATCTGTGATATCACGACTGTTTTTATCAATAAATCAATAAAGAAAAAGGGTCACATCTATGAAGTAAAGGTCAGCACGTCTGGCTGCGAAACCAGGTGGCCCGGGTTCGAATCCCGGTCGGGGCAAGTTACCTGGTTGAGGTTTTTTCCGGGGTTTTCCCTCAAATGCTGGGTAACTTTCGGTGCTGGACCCCGGACTCATTTCACCGGCATTATCACATTCATTTCATTCAGACGCTAAATAACCTAGATGTTGATACAGCGTCGTAAAATAACCCATAAAAAATAAAGAAAGAAAAGGTTCCGTCACGAATGTTATGGAATTTGTGACCTTGCTTCACACGTTACTAACAAAAAGTGTAAAACTCAGGTCTGTCTCAAGCAAATGTCCGTCCCCCGGAATGTCACAAACTAAGAACGCGACTTTAAGAAGATATTAACATTGAGCGGTTTTTGTGCACTAAGATGACTGAAAAATATCCTCATTATGAAATATTATGAAAAATTAGTGCCAGAAGCAACCAAGTGTGGAAATTATGACTGCTAGTTAAAATTTCGTGAAGTATTTATTTTAGATCAGCCGTGGCGAAAAGGCCATGGTGCGCCGAGCCACTGTGTAAGCTGCAACGTGCATAGCACCTATGGAGGGAGGCGGACAACCGAAGGGGAAGTTAAGTTTAGGACGTGTAACGAAGAAAGAAATGAACAAGAAAACATAGGACACATCATTACAATCTAAAATTAACTGTCTTCAGAATGTCTCTGCGACAAAGTTTCAAAATCAGGAATTATGTCACTTACTGCCAGTCGTAGTTAATCACGAAGGTATTTGTCTGTCAGTCGTGATCTAAATTTGATTTTTACTATTTTCATTGTTGAAAATAATTTTTCACAAACGTAAGTTACAGCGAACATGGCTTCAACAGAGCAAGCGAAAGAACGAAGCTTCAAATATTTATTTTTTTTTTTTTCCAAAGATTTGAAAAGTTCAATATCTGTCAAGTCCTTACATCTAGCTTTCATTTAACGTCACATTACAAATCTGTGAGTTTAAATTGAAAATCTAACCGCAATATTCGTACATCTGCTGTAAAAGAATCGACGTACAGAGATGATAATGATAATGATAATAATAATAATAATAATAATAATAATAATAATAATAATAATAACAACAACCTTTTAATGTTTCATCAGTAACATGTAGTAACTTATAATGCCGTTTTATGTTATACAACCGTTTTCCTAGTAATATTTGTGAACAAATCATACATTTAATATTTTCATCATATTGTAAGCAAAAGAATGCATCCTCCCATCCTACTTGAAACTTTCGTTTTTATAGAGGTACATGGTTTCGAGAGAGATATTGCGACGATACGCCACTCGCAGATCAGAGACAAATAGAAATAGAACGGAGTTTGACTCCAGTGAGTAAGAGGGTGGGGGTTGTAGGTAGGAAGCGAGAGAAAAGCACTGCGAGCCACAATGTGCTCGTGAGTCGCATTTTCGCCGCGGCTGTTTTAGATGATCTCACGTTTTATTAGCTAGAGGCCGCCTCATATTTCAAGCTTGCTCTGTTGTAGATCGACTGCCGGCCGCCACCGAAATTGAACTTGGGCCCCATAATATGTGGTCATTAGTTACTGGTGGTAGTGCTATATGCCGTGAGGTCTTCCCTTTGTAGTTCATGGGATCTGGGATTGAGGGACCGTAGCGAATGTTTATGCGGAAAGGTAAAGGAATTCTCTAGACCAGCCCTGGGCACAACGGGGAAGTGAAAGGGAACGGAGAAACCCTCGCCCATATCCTTTCCGCTTACACCGCCTTACAAACAAACGCACGGTAAGAAACTGTGCATCAGTGGTGAATTTCAGGCGACCAGGAAAGCCGAAAGTTCGTAATAGCTATGATGCTTGCCTTATAAAGTTACAATCCGTCACTGGGCAATGCTTACCTTCCTGTCTACTCGTATAGGGTCAAAAAATTACTGTCTCAGTCAGAGAAGGTGGAATGGGGAGTTAAAGGGTAGTCTGCAAATGATTAGAGGAGGTATTAGTGCCTAGCTCAGCTCTAGTTTGCAATGGAGTTCGTGGGTGACCGGCGGGGAAGTCTGTAGCGCGGGGCATACACATACACCCCTGGTAGAGGGGAAGAGAAGGCCTGATGGCCTTATCTCTACCAGGTTAAATAAATAAATAATAAATAAATCATTCCATTCCGAGTAGTAGTACAATGGGCTCATCCAAGCGGCCTATGTGCGAAGTCAGTCCCCAGCCCGTGCACCTTCCCTCAAGAGGAACTAATACAGGGACATCATT
The DNA here is from genome assembly GCF_040183065.1 of Periplaneta americana. Taxonomy (NCBI): domain Eukaryota; kingdom Metazoa; phylum Arthropoda; class Insecta; order Blattodea; family Blattidae; genus Periplaneta; species Periplaneta americana. The sequence goes on from NC_091120.1 coordinate 20,770,191, forward strand.
TTATTTTTACTTGCATTTTTATTGTACCTGCATTTCTGAATGTACTTCACTCTCACCCCTTCACTAATGTCCTTGCTCCCGTCAGACACACAAACTTACGGCCGCTATTGCATTCGAAGTCATCAAGCAGTGAAGTAAACACTGCAGTGTATAGTGTGTTTCATAAATATGATTGCGTTTTCTATAGAAGAAAGAACCTATATTAATAATATCGTACTAAAAAATTATATTCAAGAAACGATAAATTCAATTTCAGAGAATATGCTTCAAAATGTTTTAATAATATGCGTACTGAATTGAAGCCTGCATTGTAATGAACGGCAACCATTTTCAGCAACTTGTTTAAAAATTCAGATTAGCTTTTTTTGAATTGAGGTGGCTAGAAGCAAAGGAATGCTAGTGACATTTGTAATAACATGAGTTAAGTGCATCCAGTGTAAGCAAAAGTATCTAAAATTTTAGTGGCAAAGGGATATTTTAATCGCATCACACATTAAAATTTAAATAAAAAATTTCACCGATTTTACGAAAGCTTAAATATTTAAACCCCATTGCTTCAAAAGTAACTTAAGTGCACTTACAGCCCTTTACTTATGACCCCCTCAATTTAAATGCACTCTATATTGTATGATAAAATCAATAATTAATATGCTAAATAAAGTAGACATTACATAACGAACATAGCCGCCTGAAAAGTTGAGTTTTTGAAAAAAAATGTTACTACTCTGCTGTATTTTGATGTATTCCGTAAAAGTGATGATCAAACTGAAAATCGTAATATCGTATTTCCCCACAACATAAATGGATACACTACTTTTCTCTCCTCCTCTACCTAGTAAAATGATTTGTTTACATATTGCACTAGTAACATCAAACTCCTGTAATGGAAGGGGGCAACAGTGTTTCCGAGTATAGCCAGGTTAATGTTAAAAATGTTGGTAAAAATAAAGTGATGTCCCTGTAGATAGACTACGAGTACCTACTCCACGAAGTAGTGATATAACTCAAAATCACATTATACAGGGTGGAAGCGAAATAACCCTACACATTTTCAAAGCGAATAGCTCATGTTATATGGAGGCTTCGAGACTTGAGACCCGATACAATAAGTTTACTGTGCAGGTAGTGAAAGGTAGAGATGTGTTGAGGTAACAACGTAGCTATTTAGAGTAAAGTACGGAGGTATGGGGAAATACACACACATATGCACATTCTGAAAGTAAATATACATTACACAATGACAATGTCACAAGAATGTGAAAATCATTTATTCTCCTGTCTTTTATAAGCATTTTTGTTTAATTATATACAGTGCTAATGGTGGAAATAAACATGTAGCAATTTTAATTTCTTCATTTATCCTATTGGTCGTCTTTAGGAAGTGCAGTTACAGTACCGAATTGCAATGTACTACAAGATACATTTTCAGTGTCTCAAACGTAAATATTTTTCGCTTATCTGCCAAACACAGTTTGTACTGTGAAAAGCTGCGCTCTAAGTCGCATGACGTGATAGGAGCAAAACGAAGAAACCGAACATCATTGCAGTCTCTAAGAGACAGTCCTTTATTCTCGGGTGACTCTATGTCCACTAATTTGCTGTTTATATTACACAGTGCTCAATATCCGTTATTTTTACACAAAATTGATTTCCACTTCTGTTTTACACGTTCAGTAACCGGCGTACTTGGTGTCTCATTAATTCTCTGTGTCATTTCCTCAATCAATTTGAGGCCTTCCGGCATCTCTTGCTCTGACTTTTCTAACCGTGTAATAGTTTCAGACACAGTTTGTATGAAAACCAAATTATTCGTCAGAACCTTCAAATCCAGAGCGTTTTTCTTTGCGTATTTGTTGGCATTCATTCTACAGTATCCCCACCCACTGTACGCTTTACCACTATACTCAGTACGCCGTTAGGCGCATTTCCCACTGAACTGCTCTATTGGGTCCGAAGTCTCGAAGCCTGCTTATATGTAACAAAAAAGTGTAATAACATATTGGTGAAAAGTCCACAGTTTTTTTTTTTCAGAAAAAAAAAATGTGTTTTTTTTTTTTTCAAATGTTTAACACCCCTTATTCGGTAACTATTGCGAGTAGTAACATGATTTTTGTCTACATTAATACTTACTTACTTATTGGCTTTTAAGGAACCCGGAGGTTCATTGCCGCCCTCACATAAGCCCGCCATTCGTCCCTATCCTGAGCAAGATTAATCCATTCTCTATCATCATATCCCACCTCCCTCAAATCCATTTTAATATCCTCCCACCTACGTCTCGGTCTCCCTAAAGGTCTTTTTCCCTCCGGTCTCCCAACTAACACTCTATATCCATTTCTGGATTCGCCCATACGTGCTACATGCCCTGCCCATCTCAAACGTCTGGATTTAATGTTCCTAATGATGTCAGGTGAAGAATATAATGCGTGCAGTTCTGTGTTGTGTAACTTTCTCCATTCTCCTGTAACTTCATCCCTCTTAGCCCTAAATATTTCCCTAAGCATCTTATTCTCAAACACCCTTAACCTATGTTCCTCTCTCAAAGTGAGAGTCCAAGTTTCACAACCATACAGAACAACCGGTAGTGTAACTGTTTTATAAATTCTAACTTTCAAATTTTTTGACAGCAGACTGGATGATAAAATTTTCTCAACCGAATAATAACAGGCATTTCCCATATTTATTCTGTGTTTAATTTCCTCCCGAGTATCATTTATATCTGTTACTGTTGCTCCCAGATATTTGAACTTCTCCATCTCTTCAAAAGATAAATTTCCAATTTTTATATTTCCATTTCGTACAATATTCTGGTCACTAGACATAATCATACACTTTGTCTTTTCGGGATTTACGTACTTCCAAACGTATCTCTTTTCTTGCTTCCAGTAAAATTCCCGTGTTTTCCCTAATCGTTTGTGGATTTTCTCCTAATATATTCACATCATCCGCATAAACAAGCAGCTGATGTAACCCGTTCAATTCCAAACTCTCTCTGTTATCCTGGACTTCCCTAATGGCATACTCTAGAGCAAAATTAAAAAGGAAAGGTGATAGTGCATCTCCTTGCTTTAGCCCACAGTGAATTGGAAACGCATCTGACAGAAACTGACCTATACGAACTCTGCTATACGTTTCACTGAGACACATTTTAATTAATCGAACTAGTTTGTTGAGAATACCAAATTCAATAAGAATATCATATAAAACTTCTTTCTTAACCGAGTCATATGCCTTTTTTAAATCTATGAATAACTGATGCACTGTACCCCTATACTTCCATTTTTTTCTCCATTATCTGTCTAATAAAGAATCAGTCCACACCTGTGGAGTAACGGTCAGCGCGTCTGGCTGCGAAACCAGGTGGCCCGGGTTCGAATCCCGGTCGGGGCAAGTTACCTGGTTGAGGTTTTTTCCGGGGTTTTTCCTCAACCCAATACGAGCAAATGCTGGGTAACTTTCGGTGCTGGACCCCGGACTCATTTCACCGGCATTATCACCTTCATATCATTCAGACGCTAAATAACCTAGATGTTGATACAGCGTCGTAAAATAACCCAATAGAAATAAAGAATCATTTATCCCTCTGGCGTATTTCAATAGCGTGGATGATTTTCGTGTAATTTTAATTTAAGAACCACTAATTTGAAGTCACTGACCGATGCAATCAGCTTACAACATTGTAGGCAAAAAGGGAAATGGGAAGTAGTTCACTAAGGCAGACAGGCCTGAGTTCGTTGCCCTCTTACACCTGCATTACTAGAAGAAAGACTCGGCGATGTTGCCAGACTTCTGGAACTTCCAACTTAATTTTCTAATTAACCGTGAATTTAATCACAAAACGTAACATAGATATTCTATTTCTTTAAATGTACCCTATCGTTCCTTTCAATCTGCAGGATTATTTCGCTTCAATTCTGCATATGCTCTCCTTGCACCACTGAACATGCAGCATATGATTTGAATGCGAACCGTATTCCAGCAGCCTGTCTGAATATTTGCAGACGACAGGCAAGAAACTTATTATAGGCACTGTGCAATATAAACACGATTTAGTGACAATAATAATAATAAACTGACGTGAGCAGGCAGGATTTAGTTGCATGAATTATTAGTAAACAGCGCTGCAGCAATTCATGCAAACGAGGCGGTTACTGCGACGAAGAGATCAACCCGCTCAGCTGTATTGTCTACTTCTGGAAGCGATGCGGGCGTGACAGTATCACATGATGTTCCTTATTACGTACAATATATGATGAATACAAAGTGGTTACAGCAGTTGTGCTTCTAGATATAGAAACAGACTGCGTTCAATAAATGGAACAGCAGTAACATTCTATTTGTATTCTGACAGTGAGTTACGAAAATTTACCTACACAGCAGTTTTTTATATGGCTCGTGAATCGCGTTACTTTAGGTTAGGTTATTTACGTTATAGTATAAACCCCACTAGTTCGAATCAGCGGAAAATCCAGTCTGAATTAGTGAAAGGGCTATTCCATATGAAATCGATCAGTAAAAAACCTCGCATTTTTTATACTCTAATTTTTTCCCTATTTATACAGGGACATCATTTTATTTTTACTAACATTTTTAATATTAACTTGGCTATACCTCTGGATCAACGCCGTTTGCTACCCATTTCCACGACTGGAGTTCGATGATACTGGCGTAATATACAAACAAATCACTTTACCAGGTATAGGAGGGAAGAAAAGTAGTTCATCCATTTACGTAAACTAGGAAATATCGCGATTTTGAGTTTGGTCATTTTCATTAGGTTTTTGTTTAATCAAAATACAGTACAGTATTAACAACGCGTGTTTTTACTCACGAACTGAGCTGTCCATGTCGACGTATTCATTATGCAGTGTATACCATACTATCTACAGCACATTAGCGTACGATATAGAGAATGAAGTTAAATTTAAAAATAATCATAATGTGGATATTTAAACATATTTTTCAAAATGGTGGCCGTTCATTTCGATACAGGCTTCAGTTCTAATGTGCATATTATCGGACTATAGACTATTGTACCTAATCCCAATTACCACTTTCGTTCTTCGTACTAGTAACTCATGTTGAAATAATTCCGTACCTACTCTATACAAGGGTACCTTAGGTACTATAAATTCAATCTTCACTTCTGCCCGATCTGAAAAGATAAAATTACTCAGACATACTATCTACTGTCCGTCAAAGTGGTTATGTCGTAGGGTCGTAGAAAGGGAGGAAATCACGTGACAGTTAATTACTTAACAAGACCCTTTTAATTAAGTTATTTTAAACAGTTGTATAATATTACGTAGACGTCCAGTTCCTAACAGAAATTAGTGTTCTGAGAAAGGAGCTAAGAGAGCACAGCCACTAGCTGGCGAATAAAAGCTGGTGGAGAAACCGGGATACGACGTAGGCAAATGGACGACAGTACCTGTGCGAAAATGATTTAATATGGAAAGCTCTTTCGTCACTGGAAAACGCGAACATATTTCTGGAACGTAATGTTTACAATGACCGTAAGGCTACTATGACTGTATATGCGGTCTTGGATCTGTATGCATTAGTGGAAGGGGTGGGAGTGAAGTACATTAAAAAACTCAGGTACAATAAAAATTGAAGTAAAAATAAAATGATGTCCCTGTATAAGATGCTGAGGAGAGTGCATTTTCAAAAATATACTATCGAAAGTCAAAGGGTTTTCGTATTATTGAACCACAAATTTAGCGTATTATATAAAAACAAGCCTTTTCGGCGATCAGAACTCTGGAACCATTTACTGCAAAACATTGAACGAGAGCTCATTTTGAAGCTGACATTTGCTAGGTTATGTTAAGAAGTAATCCTTATTTTTATTGTACACAGAGAGACAGATAATCTTATTTTACTTCCTTTTAGGCTTTTTGCCAATTTGTAAAAATGTAAAAAAAATATTGAGAAAAAAACCTTGCATTATTAAGAGGGATTCGGCATTATTTGGTTAGTGGTACGGTATAAGTTTCGAGGGTATTAAATAGATTATTTTCACATGCCTAGATTTGAACGGCGCAGTGCCGCACGCACTGGCCGACAGCTGAAGATAAGCGAGCGTTGGGCGTCATTTTACTCCTGTGTTTATGAAAACCTGTGATAAAGCTAGCACAGCCATAACTGCTAGAAGACACATCACGTGTTTGTCTCCTGGCCTTGCTTGTCTCGACTACCTACAGTCAGCTGGTTAGTCCACGCGCGTACTATTTATTTTCTTTATTTGATATTTTCAATACTTTCTTATCAACGTACCATCAGTAAAAAAAAATGTGTTTATTTGTACTTTCAATGCGGAATCTAACTATATATTTTTAAAATATTTTTTTCCCTTGGCAAAGGCGTCTTAATGAGGAAAAATCTAAATTTCTCCATTTTCATAAAAAGTAAGAAAATCTGTTTATATGTCAATATAAACTTTAATTTCTCAGCATCAAAATAAACCATGATTTTCATCATTGGGTGAAAGTGTTTCGGAGCTACAACAGTTTAAAGTTGCAAATTTTATGAAAATACGATAAATTTAAATATTTTTAATTTAAACACTATGAAGTTCTGATGCCTCAAACTTTGCACAGTACTCTACGTACAAAAAAAAAGTTTTATTGTATTGTTAGAAATTATAAGGTCAATTTTCTCTATATTTCGGTCGATTTGAGATGGCATAGCTCGAAAGTACCAATATTATAGAGAATGTGCTGGAAGCAGAGTTCGAAATGGACCGGAGTAGGTTCATAAATTTCAGGAATCTTTCCGTTCAGTCTCGTAAGAAATGGCTACCGTTTGTTCCCGATCGTTTTAATTTGGTATTAATAATTGTCTATGACATTTCAATATATTTTTCAATTAAGTGTAAATTAAATTGTTAAAAATTGTGACGTCGGCACTGATTTATTGTATTACGGAATTTATGTAAGCTTTCGGTAATTTAGAATACCGTTCTCTTGCTTTGTGCCTTTGATTTGTTTGATTCTGTATCGAATATCATTGAGATTTTGAATAATAGTGCGGCGTTAACGAAATTAAAAGGACTGGGTGTCAGCAACACTTTATCATTCCATATCTAACTAACGATCAGATGTCTTAGGCCATTCATTCATTCATGCATTCATTCATTCATTTCATTTATTTAATTTCATTCATTTCATTTATTTCACTTCATTCATTTATTTAACCTGGTAGAGATAAGATCACCAGGCCTTCTCTTCCCCTCTACCAGGGGATTACAACTACAATATTAAGAATGCAATTACAATCCGTTTCTAGCCTGTAAGTCGAATTTCTTATTGTTTCAACTGTGAGCTGAATATCCATTTCAAAGGCTTTGGAAACTATAATGTATTACATACGTTAATTCGCTTCCCTAGTTGCGGTGAAGATCACCGAAGTGTAACCCAATAAATTTAAACTGAAATACACGAAATATAACGTCCGTTCGTTTCTGTAATTAAAATGAGACGTTTTCCCCACTCCCTTGCTCTAATGATATAAATAGGGCTCGGAAATTGATGAAATATCATATTTTTTCTGAGACAACACAGGCAATTCAGGATGCAATATAAACTCGCTTCACTTCAACACTAACCAATTTAGTCTACTGTACTTTTATTTTGTATTTATCTGCATTTTTCGGTCTTTTACTGTTTACTGGTCATTTTTAGGATATATCCTACTTTTGCCCCATTATTTCCTCCGTTTTATTTAAAAAATAATGCACGTACAGTCTTAGAAACAATTTTTTATTACTTATGTCCCTCCCACTATAGAGACATAGGCCAATTTTACACATATTTAGTATAACTTTTTGCTTCTTTGACAGGTTAGGTTTGGTTAGTTTAGGTTTTTGTTATAGCCTACCTTGCATATACGATTATAGCGCAACATTGGCAGTGATAAAAGTGAAATATTCGTTCAGTGGGCGTTGGATTCTCTACATTCACGAAAACGGATTTTGAAAATGAGCTTTAAAAATATCGTCGCAATACAAAATCAAATTTATCATTTATCTTTTCTCTGTTATAACATGAATCAACCATATTTCACTTTCAGGAACTTGCAAATAGGCATACTATGAGTAATTTTTTTTATTTCTGTACTTACCCAGCTCCTGCAGGATCTTCCTGTCCAAGACGCACGACAGGATGCAAAAAGTGTTAATTGAAACGCTACTGTTGTCTTCTGAACTGCATCACTCACGTATTCCAGCCACATATTCTTTCCAAAATAGGCGCACAGGTTAAACACTATTATGTTGTCTTTTTTACGACACAACATCCTTACATAGTCAACTGTTCTTCTAAATTATGTCGTAACAGATTGAGAGTGTCTGTCTTTGAACTAATATTCACTCATATTTTTAAGGTACAAGTGTTTACACACTAATACCACTTGGTCACTATGATTGCCGTTGGATCATAGGCTCGTGGATCGAAGACGATATAATCTTTCGTTAAACTACCGTTACATTCACCGCGCGACTACCAAACGCTACGATTCAGTAAAAAAATCATCTGCTAGCGTAGCCAATGAGAATTTCCGGTAAATCTTCCATCCCGCTACGCAATACATGGGGGTAAAAAGACGTACTTATATAATTGAAAAGAACCTCATAATTATAGCACATCACTCTAATAACACAATACAATCACTGAGAGAGCTATAAACCCACTCATTTAGCATCGATAAGATTGGTGATAGCGAGATGGTATTTGGCGAGATGAGGCCGAGGATTCGCCAAAGATTACCAGACTTTCGCCTTACGGTTGGGGAAAACCTCGGTCGGAAAAAAACAATCAGGTAGTCAGTCCAAGTTGGAATCGAACCTACGCCCGAAAGCAACTACAGATCGGCAGGCAACAGCTTCTGACTGAGTACGCCGGTTTCTAACCCGATTTCATACATGGCGACACCGCAAGATACGTGTGAATAAAAACTACTGTTTTTCCTGCACCAAAATTACGATAGCAATGAGTATTTACTCTGGATCGAAGTACAGGAGGTTGAGGACTGTGACAAGATTAGGATGGATTTTAATTCGTGTTAGTATTCAGCTTATTGTATCTTTTGTGTTTTGTTTTTTGAAAGAATTTTAGGTAAGGGCACAAATAGCCATAGTAGCTGACGCGCCCTTTTTAACCCTACTAACCAACAAGATAAATGCAGAAACTCATTTCCCTGCAACATAAAGTTGTGGTCAAGGTAAAAGCAGCAAATAAGGATTATAAAGAATGGACACTTCGCGTTGGTACCTTTGATGTAGCCGGGCTGATATCAATTACCTTCAAGCCAGCTAGAGCGTGAGATTCTGCTTTCTCCCTAGAGTTGGCGCTAACATCACACCAGCTAGCAGTCGACACAGCGGAAATATAACACATATAATTAATACATCTAGGTACATTATGTACTCAAATAAAATAAATTGGATCCATAAAATAATAAATCCGTCATTAACTGCAATGTCTAGACTCTAGAGTTCCTTTATAATGAGAGTTGAGACGTTGACCCCAACAACAATTAAAATATGTAATGATTTGATAGCAGTGAAAATGGAAAAACAAAACCCTTATGAAAAGTAAAACCATATATGTATATTGTATTATATTATATACAAATATTAAACGAATTTGATAAATAATTTTATAATGTATTATATTATTTTACAATATAATTTATTATATCTTAAATATAAAAAATTATTATTAGTACTAGTTTGTCATTGAGAAATAAGGAAAAACTGTTAACTTGAATTTATTTGAAGCAAACCGTTACTAGATTATGCAATAAGGTAGGCGATGTTTGGATCCTGTGTCTCAACTCTATACTCAATTATTTTCCTAGCGTAGGCTCGATTACACTAATCTCTAGCGCTTGAAAGTGGAACTAAACGCTGGCGCACAGAGAAACAAAACACAGGAAAATTCGCTGGTAAAAGCGTAACCAGTAGCATGGTTTCCTTGAGAAGAAGGTAAAGCTGGATGCACATTATCGTAGATATACTCAATGTCTCTATATAAGCCAACTCCAGACAAAATATTTCGGCTATTTCTAGTTTATTACAGAATTGATAGCACAATGGACCCATAATGACAGCCTTAAGTGCATGTACGATTGCCCATCCTGAACGAGTAAACCGCACTATGCCACTTTTATATTATATACACTAAAGTCTCCTTATGAACGTAAATGTTTTGTAGCCTTGTTTCGTTCAAACACGATTTGACCTTGACTAGATTCGAGACGCACAGTTTTCTAAACATACTTATGAGCGGAACACATCTACCATGAATGTATTACGCTGAAATATTGTTACTAATGTTCATTGTTCTTCAAAGTTATTTCGTTAAAACACACATTTTAGACACTAAATAAAAAGGGAATGCTTTTCTTTTCACAAAAACGCAGTTTAAAAAACACACAAAATATCTATTATGCTCGATTTAGCTGCAAAACTGATTAAAATGTCAGTCACATCTATTGTCTGAAGAATGAAAGCAACATTGAAGTGAATATCAATTTCATCTCGCTGATAAACACGTATGAATGTGGCGGGAACACGGACTTCTTCCTTGCCACTATATATTTATTATTTTTCACTGTAAACCACTTCTAAATAATACTATAAACGACATTCGTTCCTTCTGACACAAATGAGAAAACAGAGCTAAAAGTTTTCTACTTGCAATAACATATAAAACTGTAGCAAAACACTTCACAGAAACTAGTCTAAGCAAACACGCGTCCCAGGACCAACAGACTACAGACCAATCACAAGCAAGACTGCGGTCAGTCAGATGTTCCATGCAAAGGCCTTAAAACGTGAAGATATCACATTCAGATGTCAAAGAAAAAGATTTATTTTTTTATATTACATAAGATAAACCTAGTGAAATGCATATAAGACAATATTTATATTTTTACATTATTGCGCTCTAACGTGCTATAACATGACTTCCTTCAGCAGTTGTTGCAGAAAAAAAAGGAGCAAAATGCTTTCTAAATCTATAAGTTAATTAAATTCTGGAGAAAACTATTACACATTCTCCGAACAACTAGAAAATATTATTTCCGTACTGAAGAGCAAGTTCAAGTGTTGGGCGAGTCCAAGTAGATATTATTGTGTATACCACTGCCACCGGGTGCTTGCCCACTTGCAGTGTAAATAAATACATACATAATGGGCAGGGACGGTATGGTAAAAACAGGTCTACTATATACAGTCACGAAGCTTGAGTTTTGAGGGTGCTAGAAACAATAGACTGTGCAGGTACTGTTTTGCATTGCCTGTAATGAGGCGATGTTAGCGATCCTAGTGGTGAGCAACTATCTAATGTTTGCATATTTAGTACGTATTGAGCTTCGTGACTGTATATACTAGATTGTGATAATGATTTAGCAGCTATTAAATCGAAAATTGTAAGGGATTATATATATTTCTTCACATTAGGAGTTAATGAACTGCAACTGAGGCGAAATAAAGATTTTGTCGCGCATTTTAATTACATTCTTATACACTGTATTTTAGAAGTTTTCACCAAAATGTTGGATGATCGTCCACTGCAGTGCACTGGGGGCAAATATGTTTTGCGTTCGTGGATCTCAAGTAAATATCGTATAATTTTTCTTCCTTTTTACCATAGTTAGGTAAGGTATTGGTCGTCACCTGTTTAAATTTTAGACACATTTTTTACCTTAATTGTTTTATCAGTTCTTACCACCATTTTTCTTGAAAGCAGACTGGATGACAAAAGCTTCTCAACCGAATAACAGAAGGCATTTTCCATATTATTCTTCATTTATTTTTCTCTCGAGTATCATTTATATTTGTTACCGTTGTTTCAATGTATTTTAATTTTCCACCTTTTCAAAGGATAAATTTCCAGTTTTTATATTTCCATTTCGTATTATGTTCTAGTCACCAGACATAATCGAATATTTATTTATTCATTCATTCATTCATTCATTCATTCATTCATTCATTCATTCATTCATTCATTCATTCATTCATTCATTCATTAATTAATTAATTAATTAATTAATTAATTAATTTATTTATTTATTTATTTATTTATTTATTTATTTATTTATTTATTTATTTATTTATTTATTTATTTCGAGATTCACTTCCAAATCTGTCTCATTAGGCCTACTTGATTCAAGTAATCTTCCCTAGTTCACCATGAGAGTTTGTGAATTTTAATCTAAATGCGATTGTAGTGGTATAAATTAGAACTACGTAATCTCTGTTTTCAAGAGTCATATTCACAACAACGTATAATCTCTCAGTTTAGAGTGGTAGTGGTGGTGGTGGTGGTGGTGGTTATGATGATGATGATGATGATTATGATGATGATGATGATTATGTAATGCAAGCTAAATATGAATAAGATCCATTCAATTATCGAAATTATTACATATCGATAGAGTATGCATTGAGCTAACCTTTAAATCCAATTTTTGACCATCACAATGATTTATTCTTCGCTTATGAAAATATTAAAAAAACAGTTAATTAACAACCAATACCATGTCCAGATAATGAAATTAAATAAATAAAAAGTATATAACCCATCCATAGATTTTGTTTGAAATATTTTATTCGTGTTTGAAGCATTAGAATGACAATACTAACGGCATTAGAGTTTAATTTCCTGAATGGATGACGGTAATGCATTTCTGCTTTGACTGGCTATTTGAAATTGAATTTGGTGATGGATGACAAATACTTCAACGAACTTTAAATGAAACGTTTTCATGCGTTAATTAATATAAACATGGCGATTGCAGAAACATTTTACGCGATGGGAGCTGCAAATTCAACACAGATTTCTCTTTTGTGTACAATTGTATATGTTTGAAAAACATTCACCATTTACTAAAGACACTTTTTAAATAAACAAAAAAATAATTACATATATTCAGAATCAATATAGCCTCTTTGATTATTGGAAACGGGTTTCTGAATACTTCCATTCCCAATTTGAACCTCTCTGCCATCCAGACGAATAAAATATCAGACGGGCAATTTTACCAACCCTTCCATCTAATGCTATTCGTTCAGTGATTTAGCGGCCCACAGTAAACCTCCGGAAGCTCTGATTTAATATAACTAGGTCACTGTTCCCGTCTAAGAGAACAGAGATTCGATTCTGGCCAGATCCATTTAGATTTTTGTTGAATAAAACTCTCTGCAGTCATAGAAAACAGAGGAAAGCTGAAATTGAGAAGCTTGTTTCCAAAAGGTAGTATATCCATTTTTAAAGAATTTTATGCTCGACCATGCCGAAATGTAGTAATTATACACCTGGTAGCAGTCCTTTATTGCATGTCATTAAAGTACACCTATTCATTAAAGTTCAGGTTTTCGATTATTCTCGGATATGCAATCGAAAGACAACGAGGGAAACGTCACGGAGGCTGGAAATCCAATACTGTCGCAGAAGGTTATGTTCTGTTACTATAATAATTAGCGTTAATTGTAAATAATATTCAAATAAATTCAATTTGTCATCTCGTTTTTCAATTCTAAATCAATTTCCAGGTTATATCAAAATTAGTTCATGTTACATTACATCAAGGTCAATGACATTATTGTTCCTCGGAAAAAATTAATACTTTCGCGTCTGCGCACATCTCACAATTTAAGAGCTATGAACAAGGTCACTTCCGATCTTCTGTCAGATACAAATAAAATGAACACATCTGAATAATTTCAAGTTAGAAATATGGTCGAGCATAAAAAGTCGTATGAAACTTCCCTGTAATGGTAATTAAGACGCTCGTATGAAAATTATGAAACTCGCTTGCGCTCGTTTCATAAACAAACATACTCGCGTCTTAATTAATATCATTATCGGCTCGTTGCATAATGTACTATTAATGTTTTTGTTATTCTTACAATACACAAATGACTGATTCGGTTTGTGGAGTTAGTGCGAGCGAAAAAGTACTATATCCAATTAAAATTAACATTTTAAAATAGCCTACAATTTTTTTCCAAGACATACTATATCGATCAAAGTACTTGTTCCAAAAAATACTACATCCAGTTTCATGACAAGAAGTACTAAGAACTTATATGATATTTGAATTGGCAATACCAGAATTGATTTTGTGTCATAATGTACTACGAGGGTCATACTGAAAGCCATGAGCAACCGATTGATATAAATCTTCATTTTTATTTTTAGACAAACCAGGTACATCATCTTAATCTACACTGTCACTTTTCAACATAGTCTCCATTTCTTTGCAGACATTTTTCCCGCCGTTCCGTAAGTGTGAAAATTCCCTTGCTGTAGAAGTCCGTTTGATCTTCCCGAAGACATTGACGCACTGCTTTCCGGATGTCCTTCAGCCTCTCATAGCATTGGGCTCGCAGTTGCTCCTTTACAGAACCGAAAAAGTTCACATTGCAAGTTAATTCTTGCTCTGGTTACAGAAAAAGGATTGACAAATATTGCAAGATCATTCTCCATGTCCCTGAAATAGCAGAATCCGCCACTGAATTCAGTTTTCAGGTTATCCATAATAGTTATAATACTTAAAATCTTATTACGAACTAGCCGTACCCGTGCGCTCCGCTGCACCTGTTAGAAATAAATATAAAGTAATTACATAATTAAAATAGGACGTTTGATCCAGGGAACATTCGTGTTTGATAGAAAAATAAATGGTTTAATATGTTACTTAATTTAAATTGTATTTAAAAAAATTAAAATGCGATCATTTTGGTCCAGAGAGCACTCAGAAGTTACTGTAATAACATTATAGCATTATGTCCATCTAGAGAAACTACACTTTCCAATGGTGAAATAATAATTAATTATACAAATCGGTTAATTTAGCTTTCGATATTACTTCATACAAACCCAGAAACATTCTCTGTAAGCTATCTTTCATAGCTTTCGATTGTTGTTGTCCAAAGCCCCTTATAGACGTAGTCATTTGTTTTCATTTCATTACACCGCCTTAGATGGCATTGTATTTTAATTTTAAAACTCATTTATCTCATTAAATATCAGTGCTATCAAAATTTTTCAAAGAATAAAACTTATCGAAAAATATTTTTAAAGAAACTTTTGTTATGTAAAATATTTCACAAAAAACAATAATAAGCGAGATATTTTGATTTATTTAATTCAGGCCCCCCCCTTATAACTCCCCTTTTAAATAAAGTATTTTGAATGTCATATAGCCTAAAATCTAAGTTACATAGAGCTTAATTTATATTCCAATTTTCATATAAATCGGTTCAGCCATTATCGCGTGAAAAGGTAACAAACATCCAGACAGACAGACAGACATACAAACAAAAATTTCAAAAAAGCTATTTTCGGTTTTAGGGTGGTTAATTATATATATTAGGGCCAATTATTTTTGGAAAATCGAAAATTACCAGAAAAATTTCGGCTACAGATTTATTATTAGTATAGATTAGGCATTTTACACACTGATCCCTTTTTTTTACAAGAGAAGAACTCTTTCTCCCATTCCACCATAAATCTCCGTTTGTTGAAAGTGGAAAATTTAGACCAGACGTCTCAATAGATCCTCCTCGGAGCACTTCCTCCTCTCTCTATTTTTTATGTAAAAATGGAACAAGATGCGGGAGCAGTTCGTGTATTTCCGAATGACGTCACTGACCGCGACGTTTGAATAAACATCTGCAACCGCTACGATGTTGTGTCCATCTCCGAGGAAAGGATGTCCTTATTACCGCAAATGTATGAAGAAATAAAAGCTTTTATAGGGAAAATGAAATTATGGGAGTCGCAAGTTTCAGTGGGTAACTTTTACCACTTTATTAATCTAAAATTGTTACCTAATTTGAATCAAGACCAGTGTAACAAATATAATGAAGTACTGAAGGACTTGAGAAAAGAATCTGAGACCAGATTTAAGATTGTTTGTGAATTTCTAAGATGTTTTGGTTATTTTTAATTATTGAAAACATCACGAACTATATTATTTAACTATTATTGTAATTAATATATTAATATTAGCGTATTATAAAAATACGTACTTTAACAACCAACAAGTTTAATTGCAATTTTATTATTATTTAATTGAATTTTATTTAATCAAATATAGTGTAAACTTAAAGAAAAAAAGAGAGATACCAAAAACCATTTACTAGAAATGAAGTATCGTCGTTGTTTAGTCAACTGTCCGAAGACAGGTCTGAACCTCACAAGTGACACTAACAAGGCACCATTTAAAGACAACTAGGCCAGGAGATAATGGGGTAAGGTGGCCAGTTACTTGTCCTTAAATAGTTACGTAACATATATGGTTCTTCATGCTTCAGGTGTCTTATTTTTACTCATTGATATATCGCTAGAAAAAAAATTTATTATTATTATTATTATTATTATTATTATTATTATTATTATTATTATTTCGAGCCCAGGTGGTGACAGGATTTTTTCTCGTTGCCAAACTTTCAGAACGGCCCCGAGGTTCACTCAGCCTCCTATAAAATTGAGTACCGGGTCTTTCCCGGGGGTAAAAGGCGGTCAGAGCGTGGTGCCGACCACACCACCTCATTCTAGTGCCGAGGTCATGGAAAGCATGGGGCTCTACCTTCATGCCCCTAAGTGCCTTCATGGCATGTTACGGGGATACCTTTACCTTTACCTTTTATTATTATTATTATTATTATTATTATTATTATTATTATTATTGCAAACTACTTAAGAAATTTGATTCCTTCCGAAAATAACCGTCTATTGTGACAGTACAACTCAAAAGTGCAGCTTTGTGGCATTTCTCCCACTACAGTCACAACTTAGCTCGCTCATGCTTGTAACATGAATCAACGATCGGCTATCTTCGGGTACTCCGCTTATCTCTTCTGCTGACTACGCTATCTACATTTGCTCTCTGTAACAACTTTCATGCGTTGGCCTTGAGACGCCTGATTTATACACAGCCATTGTTCCACCACTGTTGCCGCTTGCTTGTACACACGTAAACTAAGTAATGGTACCAAGGGAAGGAGATATGCTCTGCGGACAGTATATCTACACCGCTTGAAGGTCAGGAATCACAGGGATTCACGAATCCTTCTTTGCCCAGCGATGCTGTACATTATTAAAAAAAACTTAAAATATAGAAAAGGCGTTTTATTTATCATTCTTTTTGTGCACATGCGGTTATGCTCATACCCAGTAATCGCCAGTAACATTCGAAGTTTTTCCCTCCAAGTCTTCAATATTAATACATGACAACTCATCACCGTAAAAAAAAAAACAGCTTGTTACGAAAACTCTAAATAAGCCTCGGAATGCGACTGATTCTTTTTAAGAAGGGGGACAAAACTAACTGTAGTAACTTTCGAGGAATATTACTTTTGTTGACTTCGTACAATATTTTGTCCAATATTCTTTTGAGAAGATTAACTCCATATGTAGATGAAATTACTGGGGATCATCAGTGTGGTTTTCGGCGTAATAGATCAAATATTGATCAGATATTTTGTATTCGACAGATTTTGGAAAAAAAAATGGGAGTACAACGGTACAGTGCATCAGTTATTCATAGATTTCAAAAAGGCATGTGACTCGGTTAAGAGAGACGTTTTATATGATATCCTTATTGAATTTGGTATTTCCAAGAAACTAATTCGATTAATTAAAATGTGTCTCAGTGAAACGTACAGCAGAGTCCGTATAGGTCACTTTCTGTCAGATGCGTTTCCAATTCACTGTGGGCTAAAGCAAGGAGATGCACTATCACCTTTACTTTTTAACTTTGCTCTAGAATATGCATCAGAAAGTCCAGGATAACAGAGAGGGTTTGGAACTGAACGGATTACATCAGCTGCTTGTCTATGCGGATGACGTGAATATGTTAGGAGAAAATCCACAAACGGTTAGGGAAAATACGGGTATTTTACTTGAAGCAGGTAAAGAGATAGGTTTGGAAGTAAATCCCGAAAAGACAAAGTGTGTGATTATGTCTCGTGACGAGAATATTGTACGAGATGGGAATATAAAAATTGGAAATTTATCCGTTGAATAGGTGGAAAAATTCAAATACCTGGGAGCAACAGTAACAAATATAAATGTTACTCGGGAGGAAATTAAACACATAATAAATATGGGAAATGCCTGTTATTATTCGGTTGAGAAGCTTTTATCATCCAGTCTGCTGTCAAAAAATCTGAAAGTTAGAATTTATAAAACAGTTATATTACCGGTTGTTCTTTATGGTTGTGAAACTTGGACTCTCACTTTGAGAGGGGAACATAGGTTAAGGGTGTTTGAGAATAAGGTGCTTAGGGAAATATTTGGAGCTAAGAGGGATGAAGTTACAGAAGAATGGAGAAAGTTACACAACACAGAACTGCACGCATTGTATTCTTCATCTGACATAATTAGGAACATTAAATCAAGACGTTTGAGATGGACAGGGCATGTAGCACGTATGGGCGAATCCAGAAATGCATAAAGAATGTTAGTTGGGAGGCCAGAGGGGAAAAGATCTTTGGGGAGACCGAGATGTAGATGGGAAGATAATATTAAAATGAATTTGAGGGAGATGGGATATGATGATAGAGACTGGATTGGTCTTGCTGACAATAGGGATCAATGGCGGGCTTATGTAAGGGCGGCAATGAACCTCCGGGTTTCTTAAAAGCCAGTAAGTAAGTAAGTAAGTAACAGGACATATCACAGGACGACAGACAACTCTTGCAGTAAGTGATAATTTGATTCCAGCTAGCAGTGGTGACGCCATGCCATTGGTTCGTTCAACGGCGCAGACTCGGGGCTGGGAGAGGAGCTTCTGACGGGAATGTAGGGAAGAGGTCCCTCAAGAGGGATTAAATAAAGTACACTTTATGCGACGCAGCAGTTGAGCCGTCAGGGCCACTCTGAGGTACGAACATGACGTCGCGCGCTGAATCGCCTTGCATGTAAAATCAATGCAGTAAAGACTGCTTTATCAATCGCCATATCTTTTATTTTGTTTCTTTATGTGGCATTTTCATAGTTTTTTGATCCCCCTTAGGGGCATAGTAAATTTTATATACGAGTAGACGCAGAATAGCTCCTCTTAGTGGGAATTTGGGAAGAAACAACACAGGAAATATCGTTGCCCAAAGCGATGTTTGTGGTAGGGGCACTTAGGGAGATACTTTTATACAAAGTGGCAGCGAGGAACACACTCGCATATGCTGCTCACGTGATTTCGGGCGGTTCTTACAGCAGTCAATTCCAATCATACCGCGAAAGATTATTCTGCACATTTGTGACAGAGCAGATAGCGTTCCTGAAGTCTGGGGGTTTATCACATGCAGTACGGTACAAGAGAGTGAACTCTGAAATCTGAAGACAAAACATTCCACATGAAATAAAAATGACCGAGAATCTTGATCTCCGCAAGTTGAAATAAGACGAAAATGTACCTAAACTGTTTAGACTTTGCAGCTCGTAAATTGCACATTAAATAATTTTAGAGACATTGCTCTTCGGAATAAACGGATGTGAAATATCGGAAAACATAAAAGAATTTATTTATATACATATTTATTTACTCACTCACTCACTTACATACTCATTTATTTATTTATCTACTCATTTTTCACTGATTTATTTATTAATTTATTCATTGATGGTTTCATTTATTCAGTGATTGATTTATTCATGTAGCTATTTATCTATTAATTTATTCATTGATGGATTCATTTATTCACTGATTGATTCATTTATTCATTGATTGATTCATTTATTCATGTGTTTATTCATGTATTATTTATTAATTGATTTATTTATTTATCCATTCATTGATATAATTATTTACTCATTTATTTATTCATTTATTCATTGATTGATTTATTCATGTATTTATTTATTAATATATACATTGACTTATTTATTTATACTTTGATTTATTTATTTATTTACTTATTTATTAATTCATTTATTTATTTACTTATTCATTCATTCATTTATTTATTCATTGATTTATTCATTGATTGAGTCATTTATTTATTTATTTACTTATTCATTTATTTATTCATCTATTTATTTATTTACTTATTCATTTATTTATTCATATATTTATTTATTCATTGATTGATTGACTTATTCATTTATTCCTTTATTTTTTATTTATTTATTTATTTATTTATTTATTTATTTATTTATTTATTTATTTATTTATCATTTTCCAAACATATGTTAGGCCATGTGGCGTCCTGTGACGGAAGACCATTTTTTGGATTCTACTCATTCATCTTGTTGACATGGTTTATCCATTTTTATCTCTATGTTCTTGTACATTCCAATATTGGTTCGATCTGGAGTTCATTGCGAACGTTTTATTTACTTATTTATTTATTCAATTATTCATTCATTTACTACTTCAAATTGAAGACAATTCAGAGTCTTCATGCGTGGATTTCTGTGCCTTCGTCAAAGAAAACAATTATTTTCTGAATCAAGTACATTCTTCCCAGAAGAATGATTAATGACGTAATTGATACCATGTGTGTCTAAATCAGACTATCCTCTATCCTTGTACAGTAACTATCATAGTATTAATTTTTATGTCCATGAGAATTGAAATATGATATATTTAATTTCGCTGATATTTTTTATGTATTAGTACAATTTAGTAATTATTAATAATTCTTTTTTTTTTCAGACTTTATAATCCCAGTGAAAATTATTTAGTACAAATCCATATTATTTAATTCTACGTTATTCGTTTAAAAAATTTGACGGAAAATGCTTATTTATTGGAGAAATGATCATACTTTTTTTGTTCTTTTTTGTTGTGTCATAAGTACATGTTTGGAAACATGTCATTTAACGTTTACAGAAGGTCCTCAGTGTGTCCCCCTCCATTGTTTACACATGCCTGAGCAGACGTACACATGACTGGCAACTTTGCTCAAACATCATGTTGTCATGCATTTTCAACACGTTGCAATAGCTCCTCTACATCATTCACTGGTGTTACATAGACGACAGCCTACAAGTGCCCCGAAGGTAAAAATCTAATGCAGTGAGGTCAGGTGACCTGGGTGGCCAAGACACTGGACCACTGCGTCGAATCAAAACAAAATCAATGTACTACTGTCTTGTCACTGTTTTGTTTGTAAACAAACACTGGTACAAAATCAAAACAAAAACAACACAATAATATGATCAGATACTTAATAAAACAAAAGTCACTATTACTATAGTAAATAAACATTTTCCTTCAAATTTTCATGTAAGGAATTATTCTTATTTTTTATCCAGGAGCACGCTCACGAGTTTTCCAAACGTACTTATGACTCACCCTGTATATTGTTAATTATAGTGCTTATATCCTGGATTTTAAATGCATGCGTACAGATGCCTCAAACTAGCAAGCTGTCTCCTCGCAGGCGCATAGATCACTTCTCCCCTACCACTGTCCGCCTACTACTGTGCACTGTGGACTAGAACGGTACAGCTCAGTTCTAATAACAGTTGAGAAGGCTGCATAGGGAGGGTACATCTTGAATACATTGTCAAGAGGTCAACTTTTCAGACAATATGACTATACCTGGGTATCGGAGCCTCGGTGGGCCCCCTCCGTTAGCTCTACTACTTCCCCTCTCCAGGCAGCTTCCTAGTTTGAGGCATCTGTACAAGTATATTTTTCCGTTTTTAGTGCATATGAATCCGCCACCTAATGACGGGGTAGTAAGAATTTCGCGCTCATTGATGATGAAATTAACTGCTAACGAATGCTCTCGAGGGCAGTGACCGATGTGGAGTGATTGGATTAGGCCAAATCCAACGTGCCAACCAGATAGAGGCTCTCATTGGATTTATTGGTTGCAGGTTGGGTCTGATGACCCACTTCGGAGCTCTGGCAGCGGCGGCTTCAGGCAGGAGTCCGTTCGTCGCAGTTTACCCGCAGTCAACCGCGGCGGACAACAAGTCGTGCCCCTGGTACGCGGCGTGGGCCTCCGCAAGGGTGCCGCACCCCTCTTCCATCGCGGGAGGGATGACCGCTCCGGACAGACCGAGTCCCACTGGTGAGTCTAACACCCGCACGACACAAGTGCAGCTTCAAGATGACATTCCAGACAGGAAGGCGGTCTTCAGTCTTCTGGTAGTTACGATGCTTGGCACTGAATTCAAGGCACAGAGATTCGACCCGATCAAGGATGATGGTCTTTCAACAACAAAGATTATTATAACTCTGTTTTTACACAAGATGGGCCATAGAAACGTATTTTTTGTATAGAGTGTAATATTACAAGCATTTACACATTATGATATACTGTCCGATTGACCTGTTTAATTTCTCTGCAAAACGTCCTCCAGAAGTTACAAAAGAATACATATTGTGCTAAGTATCGAAGAGAAGTGCATATAATTGAGTGGTTTTGGAAAAGAGTAACTGTGGTTCATCTCACATCGGAATACGAGATTGGAGTTACAACTGTGCGGGATTTAATAAAAAAAAAGGATAAAGTGTATAAACTACTTAAATCTATAACATGAGCCCTATACTTTCCCTCTCTTTCCACAGAAATCTATCATAGGAAGTTTCCTTGGCCCTTGGAAACCCGCCATTGGCATTCATTCATTCATTAATGTTTCTGTTGGTAGTTACTTACAACTTACTACTTACTTACTGGCTTTTAAGGAACCCGGTGGTTCATTGCCGCCCTCACATAAGCCCGTCATCGGTCCGTATCTTGAGCAAGATTAATCCAGTCTCTATCATCATATCCCACCTCCCGCAAATCCATTTTAATGTTATCCTCCCAAATACGTCTCGGCCTCCCCAATAGTCTTTTTCCCTCCGGCCTCCAAACTATACCTGGTAAGGTTTATCTTGTCTCAGTAGCAATAAAACCAAGTCCCTTCAAATGAGGGTGGAGATTATAGGAGGGTTGTAAATTTTCATGATTCCTTTCAAAACCTTGTTATTGTACAGGCTGCCGGAACTCATTTTCTTGAAAGACAAGCTCAGTGACGGAACTACACAGTACGAAGAGAGATATTTTGTTATATTATTTTGTGCTACAGAATGTATCAACTAGTCCCTTCCGCCACTGGATGGATGGACGGCATCGCTCCACTCCCCCATCCCTATAACAATACAGACGAAGTAAGACATATGTCCTTTCTTCCTCTTTTCACAGTGAGACAAGATACATCACACAGACTTTAACACTCTATATGCATTTCTGGATTCGCCCATACGTGCTACATGCTCTGCCCATCTCAAACATATGAATTTAATGTTCCTATTTATGCCAGGTGAAGAATATAATGCGTGCAGTTCTGTGTTGTGTAACTTTCTCCATTCTCTTGTGACTTCATCCCTCTTAGCCCCAAATATTTTCCTAAGAACCTCATTCTCAAACACCCTTAACCTCTGTTCCTCTCTCAAAGTGAGAGTCCAAGTTTCACAACCATAAAGAACAACCGGTAATATAACTGTTTTATAAATTCTAACTTTCAGATTTGTTGACAGCAGACTAGATGACAAAACTTCTCAACCGAATAATAACACGCAATTCCCATATTTATTCTGAGTTTAATTTCCTCCCGAGTGTCATTTATATTTGTTACTGTTGCTCCAAGATATTTGAATTTTACCACCTCTTCGAAGGATAACACAGAACTGCACGCCTTGTATTCTTCACCTGAAATAATTAGAAACATTAAATTCAGACGTTTGAGATGGGCAGGACATGTAGCACGAATGACGAATCCAGAAATATATATATATATATATATATATATATATATATATATATAATAGAGTGTTAGTTGGGGGTCTGGAAGGAAAAGATCTTTGGGGAGGTCGAGACGTAGATGAGAGGATAATATTAAAATGGATTTGAGGGAGGTGGGATATGATGGTAGAGACTGGATTAATCTTGCACAGGATAGGGACCGATGGCGGGCTTATGTGAGGGCGGCAATGAACCTCCGGGTTTCTTAAAGGCCATAAGTAAGTAAGTATGTATGCTACTTGGTAGGATGAAAGAGAAGGCCTTATGGCCTTAATCCTATCAGATTAAATAAATAAATAAATAAATAAATAAATAAATAAATAAATAAATAAATAAATAAATAAAATGAAAACATTAAGATAGACGTAACATGGATCTTATCTGGAGACTAGGAGGAAAAAGGAAAATAGCAGAGATTGGAGAATTCTGAATTCGCAGTGAAGAACCTGTCCTCGGGCAGGAAACAATGAATGAATGGATGAATTCCGTTTTTATTCACCGGCCGACTGTATCAGACTTGAATTTTAAACCAGCTTTCATATGCTGGTGTCCACACTTGTGGAGAAACGGCTAGCGCGTCTGGTCGCGAAACCAGGTGGCCCGGGTTCGATTCCCGGTCGGAGCAAGTTACCTGGTTGAGGTTTTTTCCGGAGTTTTTCCTCAATCCAATATGAGCAAATGCTGGGAACTTATGGTGCTGGACTCCGGACTCATTTCACCGGCATTATCACCTTCATCTCATTCAGACGCTAAATAACCTAAGCTGTTGATAAAGCGTCGTAAAATAACCTACTAAAAATGCTAGTTTTGGTTCATTCAGTACACGGAAAGTTAGTAAAACATGGAAACCACACAGTTGCACGTATTTGTTGTTTTGTGTTGAAATCTCAATCATCGTAATTAAGTTTTAATTGCTGCGTTCTTTAGAAGCATATTGGTTCGGTAATTGAGCTATTTGCAATAACCAATTTGATTGTGGAATAATTAACACAATCAATTACAAAATCACAAATTGAAATGCGTGACTTATTAAAGTCCATAAATTAAGTACCGTGTATTAAGGTTGTTGAACTTAAGTATGACCCCCGACTATTAAGAGAAAATTGCGTGATGCTTAATTCAGTAATTCTTCGTTGCATATTCCTCCCCAGCAGCGCAAATTGGCTTAGAGAATGCATAACGTAGCCAGCAGCTATCGAGTTGTGTATAGGGCTTACAACCACGGCGCTGATGCTTTTCACAGGCTTCCAAGCAGTTAGCAGTTAGAAGCAAACGCCAGCGTAAAACCTCAGCCAGAGGAAGTACTGTCCGTGCCGAAAGTACCGTGACCATCTTCTGTCTTCCCTCTCAATTCTGTCTTCCCCTGTGGTATGGAGGTTAGCATTACAGCCGAGGGTCGTGGCTTCAAACCCGGATAAAGCTATCAAAATTGCTTAAACTCCAGTTGGTTTATATTTGCACAGGAGTTTTAGAAAGACAAAGAAATATCCATCCTCATACTTGTACCAGCTTTATTTTATATTTATTTAGAAATTTTCAATGTACAAGATTAAGCTAAAAGAAGTATAAAAACTTAGTTATATTAACATACTATAAAATAAATAAATAAATAAATAAATAAATAAATAATTAAATAAATAAATAAATAAGTAAGTAAATAAGTAACTATGTAAGTAAATAAGTAAGTAAATAAATAAGTGAATAAGTAAGTAAATAAGTAAGTAAGTAAGTAAATAAATAAGTAAATAAATAAGTAAGTAAATAAATAAGTGAATAAATAAGTAAATAAATAAATAAGTAACTAAGTAAGTAAGTAAATAAGTAAGTAAATAAATAAGTAAATAAATAAGTAAGTAAATAAATAAGTAAATAAGTAAGTAAGTAAGTAAATAAATAAATAACTAAGTAAGTAAATAAGTAACTATGTAAGTAAATAAGTAAGTAAATAAGTAAGTAAATAAGTAAGTAAATAAGTAAGTAAGTAAATAAATAAGTAAATAAATAAGTAAATAAGTAAGTAAGTAAATAAATAAGCAAATAAGTAAGTAAGTAAATAAGTAAATAAATAAATAAATAACTAAGTAAGTAAGTAAATAAGTAAGTAAGTAAATAAATAAGTAAATAAATAAGTAAGTAAATAAATAAGTAAGTAAGTAAATAAGTAATTAAATAAATAAGTAACTAAGTAAGTAAGTAAATAAGTAAGTAAGTAAATAAATAAATAAGTAAATAAGTAAGTAAGTAAATAAGAAAGTAATCAAATAAGTAAGTAAGTAAATAAGTAAGTAAGCAAATAAGTAAGTAAGTAACTAAATAAGTAAGTAAATAAGTAAGTAAATAAGTAAATAAATAAATAAATAAGTAAATAAGTAAGTAAGTAAATAAGTAAGTAAGTAAATAAGTAAGTAAGCAAATAAGTAAGTAAATAAGTAAATAAATAAATAAGTAACTAAATAAGTAAGTAAGTAAATAAGTAAATGAGTAAATAAATAAATAAGTAACTAAATAAGCAAGTAAATAAATAAATAAATAAGTAAATAAGTAAGTAAGTAAATAAGTAAGTAAGTAAATAAGTAAGTAAGTAAATAAATAAGTAAATATATAAGTAAGTAAATATATAAATAAACAAATAAATAAATACTTCACTCTGTTAACATTGTAGGCCTACATGTTTGGTGTTACGTTACCTGATTGACTAGTTTCAGTCTTGTTTGCATCATCCTCTGAATCAGAGGAAACTAGTCAATCGGGTAACATGACAAGAAAAATTTAAATATTAACAGAGTGAAGTCGTTATTATTTATTCTCATAACTTAACAGTACATCAGTGAATAAATAAGTGTTAAAAGATTGTATTCAATAATAAACTAGTGGCTTGTGCAGCAAATGCAGCAAATTTAGTTAATTAGAAGTTCAAATAAAAGTTTTTCAGATGTATTTTCCAGAAATATTACCAGACATTTTGAAAGTTATTTCCTTCCATCGTAATGCAGTTGTAACATTTAAAGGAATGTAATAACTCAATGAAGTGTAACCCTGTCAAAAATGTCTCTTTTAAAAAGCTTCCCTCTTAATGTTTTTTGCCAAATACTTTTTCTTGAACACATTCATCTTCAGTTCTTTGAGTTCTCTCTACAACAAAATGTATGCTTGACAGCGATCACAGATCTAATCGATTAAACCAAAGGAATATTAACTTAATTTCATGTAGTTTAAAGACGCAACTAAAATAGGAAGCATGACCCAATTACTTATGCATTTTCCATATTACTGCACTACATCCTAGGAAAATTAGAGAATCATAGAGTCATTAAATATGTGAAAAAGACTCACACCACTTCATTAATTTAATAACTCTAAAATTATTTTTAATAACAATATTTTTACCTTACGTAAATTTTGTAGTTCTCAGTAAAATAATATATAATGTACTGTATAGCCGTTGCTCAGTAAATTATAGAAATTAAGATCTAATTTATGATATTCCCTACGTCTACTTATATAACCCCAAAATGTTTCATTTTCATGTCATCAATATATCAGTTGCAGTAATGTGTATCATTAGTGACAAATACATCATGGTATAAATTGTAATAATATTTCAATTTAAACGGTAATAATGTCATCAAACCTTCTTAAGTTCTGTAGTTCATAAATTCCAATACACAGCTGCACTCTTTCTTACACACCACAGAATCAGATCTGTAAATTACTTTTTGTAAGTCTTGAGATATTCTAAAAAATTACACAAATGAAGATCGACATATAGGCATTATGATGTCAGAGAATCTGAGCTCTTGAGCTATAAAATATAATATCAGAAAGTAGAAATTGATTATCTCAGTATGAGGTTTATAAAACATAATATTATAAGAATGGGAACTAATTATCATAATATAAGACTGATAAAATACAATAAGAGAAGTAGAAACTGATTCTTAGTATGAGGTATAAAACATATCAGAAAGTACAAACTCATTATCTTAGTATCATATTTATTAAACACAATATTAGAAGAATGGGAACTAATTATCAAAATATCAGATTGATAAAATACAATATGAGAAGTAGAAACTGATTCTTAGTATGAGGTTCATAAAACATAATATCAGAAAGTAGAAACTGATTATCTTAGTATGAGGTTTACAAAACATAATATTAGAAGAATGGGAACTAATTATCATAATATCAGATTGATAAAATACAATATGAGAAGTAGAAACTGATTCTTAGTATGAGGTATAAAACATATCAGAAAGTACAAACTCATTATCTTAGTATCAGATTTATTGAACACATTATTAGAAGAGTGGGAACTAATTATCAAAATATCAGATTGATAAAATACAATATGAGAAGTAGAAACTGATTCTTAGTATGAGGTTCATAAAACATAATATCAGAAAGTAGAAACTGATTATCTTAGTATCAGATTTATTGAACACATTATTAGAAGAATGGGAACTAATTATCATAATATCAGATTGATAAAATACAATATGAGAAGTAGAAACTGATTCTTAGTATGAGGTTCATAAAACATAATATCAGAAAGTAGAAACTGATTATCTTAGTATCAGATTTATTGAACACATTATTAGAAGAGTGGGAACTGATTATCAAAATATCAGATTGAAAAAATACAATATGAGAAGTAGAAACTGATTCTTAGTATGAGGTTCATAAAACATAATATCAGAAAGTAGAAACTGATTATCTTAGTATCAGATTTATTGAACACATTATTAGAAGAGTGGGAATTAATTATCAAAGTATCAGATTGATAAAATACAATATGAGAAGTAGAAACTGATTCTTAGTATGAGGTTCATAAAACATAATATCAAAAAGTAGAAACTGATTATCTTAGTACGACCCGATTTATTAAATACAATATTAGAACTTTGCGAACTAATTATCATAATATGGGATTGATAAAATAAAATATGAGAAGTAGAAACTGATTCTTAGTATGAGGTTCATAGAACATAATATCAGAAAGTAGAAACTGATTCTTAGTATGAGGTTTATAAAACATAATATCAGAAAGTAGAAACTGATTATCTTAGTACTAGATTTATTAAACACAATATTAAAAGAGTGTTAACTAATTATCATAATATCAGATTGATAAAATAAAATATGAGAAGTAGACACTGATTCTTAGTATGAGGTTCATAAAACATAATATCAGAAAGTAGAAACTGATTATCTTAGTATCAGATTTATTAAACACAATATTAGAAGAATGGGGACTAATTATCATAATATCAGATTGATAAAATACAATATGAGAAGTAGAAACTGTTTCTTAGTATGAGGTTCATAAAACATAATATCAGAAAGTAGAAACTGATTATCTTATTACCAGATTTATTAAACACAATATTAGAAGAGTGGAAACTAATTATCATATCAGATTGATAAAATACAATATGAGAAGTAGAAACTGTTTCTTAGTATGAGGTTCATGAAACATAATATCAGAAAGTAGAAACTGATTATCTTATTACCAGATTTATTAAACACAATATTAGAAGAGTGGAAACTAATTATCATATCAGATTGATAAAATGCAATATGAGAAGTAGAAACTGATTCTTAGTATGAGGTTCATAAAACATAATATCAGAAAGTAGAAACTGATTATCTTAGTACCAGATTTATTAAACACAATATTAGAAGTATAGGAACTAATTATTATAATATCAGATTGATAAAACACAATATGAGAAGTAGAAACTGATTGTTAGTATGAGGTTCATAAAACATAATATCAGAAAGTAGAAACTGATTATCTTTGTATAAGGTTTATTAAATAAAATATCAGAAAGTTGAAATTGATTATCTTAGTATGAGGTTTATAAAACATAATATCAGAAAGTAGAAACTGAATACTTTGGTATCAGATTTATAAAACATAATAATATGGGAAAGTAGAAAAATTCACAATCACAACATCTGATTAATAAAACACGATATGAAAAAGTAGAAACTGACCATCCTCTAACTTAGTAGACTTGTTATTTTTGCGTGTCGTCGCTGCAATTTGTAAGCATCTGATTCTTCATTTGTTGAACAACAAGATAGTGCATTTTGGTTAGGTTTGTTTATGGTAAAGGCTACAAAGAGGATTGGAAGCCACAGTAGTGAACACAAAATGCTTGTCAGGGAAGTTCGCTGTGCGGATATACACTTCCACGCACCCTGCCAGTTTCCACTGAATCTGAGCGTTTGAAAGGCGTATAGAAAAACGTATACACAGCAGTTGCTAGTAAATTAGAGTGGTTTAGTGCTGCAGACGTCTGCATGGAGCTTCTACTATTTAGCCACTTTCTCATGCCATAGAGTGGTCTTCTGGGGTAATGAATGGATTGCCCCTTTATACACAGAATGTATGCGGTGGGCCACACCAAGATTACACGAACTTGTGGTCTATATTATAGAAACGAGGCTGGAATCAAATATCAAAATTAAACGCATGCGAATTTCAACTAAGAACCCCGTGTTAATTAAATTGTTTATAAGTAAGAGTTCTACGTAGAACATGTAGGAGTGTACTCATTTTGTAGCGCTTTCGATCTTTCAGTGCTCTAATTATGGACATTAAAGGCTGGTTCACATTAAACCGGGAACGAGAACCAGAATGAAAACGAGAAGCAGAGGACGTGAATATGAAAAATTTTGATTCACAATAAACCGAGAACGTAGACGACTATGCATATCGATATGCATGTCAATAACGATATGTAAAGTCGATATTACGCATTCTGATGTTATTTTTGTATAATTGACCAATGGCGTTCTCTCATGAGCACAAGGCAGCCAACATAAACATAGGTTAACCAACTTCGAAATTTCAACTGAAACATTTCATTAGGTACGGTACTATAAATATGCCCATGCATCTTTATTATCACAACCTATTTTAAGTCTACCATAACGTAAAATAATTAGAGAAGAAACATTTGTAATAGAACAAAAATGAACACAACAGTAGTTATTGAATTGAAGCATGAATATGTAATGGTAATACAACCAATACAGTAACAAAATATGATTCATTTAAGATCGGTGTTCAAAGATGCAACTATTGAAAGCCACGTATTTCCCTTCATTTTCTCATCTTTATACGAGGCGCGCCGCTTATCGTAAACGTGAGGATTTTCCTCAACACTCAATATTAGAATCTCATCAAATAAAACTTGCTCCATGATGCACAGCACAGAATAAAATAATGCATAGGTTATGTCACGGTCTTCTGGCTACAAAATATATGACGACAAAATAGCTTTTACATGGCAATAGAATGAATCTAGTGGGCTGTGATCGGAAACGTGAACGCCAAAGTTGAAACTTGGCCAACTCTCCGTTCCCGATACTGGGCTCCGGCAAGCTTTTCGTTAATTGTGAATGCTCACATTTAAATGTACACATTTTAACAATTTTACCGTTTTCGTTTTCGTTCCGATTCTCGTTTCCGGTTTATTGTGAACCAGCCTTAAGTTGATAGATCTAAAATATCAGTAAGAAACCTGTAAAGGCAGGAAACGCAGGCTAATTTATTTACGATGTCTATCATATTCATAAGACACACTATTATTTTACGAAATGTAAACTTTAACAAATTTCATCATGTGTTCGGCGTAATAAATTGAGTAAAAATAAAATAATCGATGTCATGAAAATGACACAATCTCATTGTACCTCAAAATGAATTCGTCTACCGAACTGTTCATGATATGTTTTAATAGTTTGTTTTTAATTAAAATTAAAAATATCTACAGTATATCAAATAATTTAATATCAATCTACATAAGAAGTTAAGTTAGCCACAGGTTTAGCTAAAGTCGTATTACGTGTTTGAGGTGGTGCGTGGTTTGAATCCCGCTTGGGTTAGAATAGCTGGTTGAGTTTTGCCGGAGATTTCTTCTGCTGTAAGGCGAAATGTCAGATAACTCCATGACAAATAACAAATCCTGTCTGTCGCCTATTCCACCGACAACATATAACCTCTAACCTTTCTGTTGATATAGTGTCGTTAAATAACCAATTGTGAAATATAAATTATAAATTTCGTTTGTATACAAAAGGCAATCTTATAATCTTAAGCATTACATAACTGTTTTTAATTAAAGGAGTATCGGACATCGGGTAATGTCGGACAGTACGTTTCTTTCATCTACCACAGATGGTAGTACCTGAATGAAGTGGTTACGTAACTGTATGCGACATCTAACCTCTCTGTTGATATAGCGTCGTTAAATAACCAATTGTGAAATATAAATTATAAATTTCGTTTGTATACAAAAGGAAATCTTATAATCTTAAGCATTACAGAACTGTTTTTAATTAGGGGAGAGTTGGATAGTATCGGACATCAGATAATGTCGGACAGTACGTTTCTTTCATCTACCACAGATGGTAGTACCTGAATGAAGTGGTTACGTAACTGTATGCGACATCTAACCTCTCTGTTAATATAGCGTCGTTAAATAACCAATTGTGAAATATAAATTATAAATTTCGTTTGTATACAAAAGGCAATCTTATAACCTTAAGCATTACATAACTGTTTTTAATTAGGGGAGAGTTAGATAGTATCGGACATCGGGTGATATCGGACAGTACGTTTCTTTCATCTACCACAGATGATAATACCTGAATGACGTGGTTACGTAACTGTATGCGACATCACAGAAACGTAACCATGTCATTCAGGTACTATTATCTGGTTGTAGATGAAAGAAACTTACTGTCCGATATTACCCGATGTCCGATACTACCCAATTCTCCCCTATGTTATGAATTATATGATTCTGGTAGACGTATGTATTTATTTCTTCACAAATTGATATAAAATAATTTCAAGGGAAAAATTGTTCCGGAGCCGGGTAACGACCCCGCGTCCCTTTGCTTTGCGCACGAATGCTCTGCCGACTGAGCTACCCAGGAACTACACCCGTCACCGTCTTAATTTTTTCCTTTATATCCCCACAACTCAACTGGGCTGAGAAGGCGCCAGAAACCCAATTTTGAGTGCACACAAACTCTGTGTGACTTGAAATGCGGCTTTCTGTTAACATGCCTACAGTGACGTAGGCTATATATTATGCAAATATGGCTTCAAGGTATAGCTTCCTGTGAAGCAGATTTGAGTAATATCTAGGGAAAAAATTTTCAAATATGCTTCACAGGGAGTTATATCTGAAAGCTAGATTTGCATGATATAAAATAAGTATTATCAATTCGTAAGCTATATTCTAATCGTTTCTAATATAATTTCGTTATAAAAAAATCAGAATTAATCGTTAAGTTAAAAGTGGCTTGTAGTGAGACCTCAAGTACAGCATATAAGTTAGGCTACTAGTCAAATAACCAGCAATGCTACGAAAGGTAACAGTTAAAGTGAAAATTTCAAATTATACTGTATTGGTTCTGCGCCTCGGATATGGTTACAGAATAAGCGCTGGTTCAAGTCATCATTGAGAGAATTTCTTCATGAAATTTCGGGCAGTGTATAGGAACAGTGCCCACCTAATATCGTGATGGATTTGGGAAACTACTATAGATAACGAAATTTGGTTTCGTTAGTCAGCAAGAAAGAGTAGGCGAATCATCGATGATCACTGGTGACCACACATTACCTCCGTACTGGTTGGATGATCGTTAACCTCTGTTGAGACGTGTGGACGTGAGGCCAGCAGCCGGCTAATCGTCCTTGACTATTCATGGGGTGTTACGTCACAGATTATTATTATTATTACTATTATTATTATTATTATTATTATTATTATATTATATTATATTATATTATATTATATTATATTATATTATATTATATTATATTATATTATATTATATTATATTGACCGATGGTGGGCTTATGTGAGGGCGGCAATGAACCTTCGGGTTCCTTAAAAGCCATTTGTAAGTATTATATTATATTATATTATATTATATTATATTATATTATATTATATTATATTATATTATATTATATTATCTTATATTCAGCTAAGCGGGATGAAGTTACAGGAGAATGGAGAAAGTTACACAACACAGAACTGCACGCATTGTATTCTTCACCTGACATAATTAGGAACTTAAAATCCAGACGTTTGAGATGGGCAGGGCATGTAGCATGAATGGGCGAATCCAGGAATGCATATAGAGTGTTAGTTGGGAGACCGGAGGGAAAAAGACCTTTAGGGAGGCCGAGACGTAGATGGGAGGATAATATTAAAATGGATTTGAGGGAGGTGGGGTATGGTGATAGAGACTGGATTAATCTTGCACAGAATAGGGATCGATGGCGGGCTTATGTGAGGGCGGCAATGAACCTTCGGGTTCCTTAAAAGCCATTTGTAAGTATTATATTATATTATATTATATTATATTATATTATATTATATTATATTATATCATATTGAGCTAAGCGGGATGAAGTTACAGGAGAATGGAGAAAGTTACACAACACAGAACTGCACGCATTGTATTCTTCACCTGACATAATTAGGAACTTAAAATCCAGACGTTTGAGATGGGCAGGGCATGTAGCACGTATGGGCGAATCCAGGAATGCATATAGAGTGTTAGTTGGGAGACCGGAGAGAAAAAGACCTTTAGGGAGGCCGAGACGTAGATGGGAGGATAATATTAAAATGGATTTAAGGGAGGTGGGGTATGGTGATAGAGACTGGATTAATCTTGCACAGAATAGGGATCGATGGCGGGCTTATGTGAGGGCGGCAATGAACCTTCGGGTTCCTTAAAAGCCATTTGTAAGTAAGTATTATATTATATTATATTATATTATATTATATTATATTGAGCTAAGCGGGATGAAGTTACAGGAGAATGGAGAAAGTTACACAACACAGAACTGCACGCATTGTATTCTTTACCTGACATAATTAGGAACTTAAAATCCAGACGTTTGAGATGGGCAGGGCATGTAGCACGTATGGGCGAATCCAGGAATGCATATAGAGTGTTAGTTGGGAGACCGGAGAGAAAAAGACCTTTAGGGAGGCCGAGACGTAGATGGGAGGATAATATTAAAATGGATTTAAGGGAGGTGGGGTATGGTGATAGAGACTGGATTAATCTTGCACAGAATAGGGATCGATGGCGGGCTTATGTGAGGGCGGCAATGAACCTTCGGGTTCCTTAAAAGCCATTTGTAAGTAAGTATTATATAATATAATATTATATTATATTATATTATATTATATTATATTATATTATATTATATTATATTATATTATATTATATTGAACTAAGCGGGATGAAGTTACAGGAGAATGGAGAAAGTTACACAACACAGAACTGCACGCATTGTATTCTTCACCTGACATAATTAGGAACTTAAAATCCAGACGTTTGAGATGGGCAGGGCATGTAGCACGTATGGGCGAATCCAGGAATGCATATAGAGTGTTAGTTGGGAGACCGGAGGGAAAAAGACCTTTAGGGAGGCCGAGACGTAGATGGGAGGATAATATTAAAATGGATTTGAGGGAGGTGAGATATGATGATAGAGAATGGATTAAGCTTGCTCAGGATAGGGACCAATGGCGGGCTTATATAAGGGCGGCAATGAACCTCCGGGTCCTTAAAAGCCAAAAAATAAGTATTATTATTATTATTATTATTATTATTATTATTATTATTATTATTATTATTATTTAGTGGCGTATACTGGTTAAAGGGTTTGGGCTATCACTGACCCTATTATTACACAAAATATATCTAACAATTACTTTAATTTTAATTACTATGGTAAAACTAATAATACAAAATTATTACATTATGTTATATTATAAACTTTTTCTTTTGTAATTTCCTTGGGCTACCGCCGGTAGCCCGGGTAGTCCGCAAAATACGCCCCTGTTATTATTATTATTATTATTATTATTATTATTATTATTATTATTATTATATTACTACTACTACTACTACTACCACTACTATTTCTCTTATAGAGCTACTGTTTCTGTGTTGCTTTTAGATAATCTTGAAATAGTGTGGTAATTATTGCATTGCTGGTTATTATGACCAATCCTTGAAAAGTAGATGATTTTTTAATTGTTCGTTATTAGGTCAAAACTACAATTCTTTTTAAGTTGGCAAACCACAAAAAGAACAGATTATGACGTCTTTGTTTACGAAATTAATTTATTACAAATAAATTTAATGTAAAAATGATTACGTACTTCATGTAAAAATATTATTGTAAATGAAAGCGAACTGGAAAATATAAACATGCCTTTACAATGTTAGTGTAAAATCAGGTGTGGATTGTGAAGACCTGAACACTGAGACCGTAAGAGCGACGAATTATTGCAGGTTGCAGTCAAGTGGTAAGTCTTCCTAGCTCACTTGTCCACCAGCAGACCGGTGTAATTTTTTGCCCCCGCTTGCTGCGAGTCTCTTGTGACGTAATATGTTCGGTCAACATCTTATTTACACAGACACGAATGTTAAGCATCGCGGCCAAACCAACCAAGTGAACTGCTTCTGAACGTTTGTACGGCTGCACGCCCCACGGCACCTGCAGGGCTTCTGTACACCCAAGCGGTTATACCAATTTAAGTGCAGCACAGCAATCGATTAAGTGCTGTATCAGGTGTCCGCGTTTCAAGTAGAGGGCCTTAAACGAATTAGACAATTGAATTGAGCTCGTATTATGTCACGAATTCGCGAGGACTAAAGTCAAGCTTAAAGCTGCTTGCGGATCTGGGCAGTGGGTTCGAGTCCCGCTTAACAAGTGACTGCACATGTCAGTAGGCCTACTTATACAGGGTGCGCCAGAGAAATCAGCCTTCAACTTAGTTCAAGAAAATAATGATATAAGTAGGGAATATAGATGAACAAAACTAACTGCCGTTCTCGCTCGCTATGTTCGTTGCATTTGTCTTTCGAGTCTCGTCTCGTAACTCTCGTACGCTTCGAGTCTCGCTCATCATTCTCGAAATAGCATTTGGTCGGCGTGGAAAGATTTCGTAACTTCGAATAACATACATCATTGAAATAAATGACATAAATGTTTGAATGAGACAAAAAGACAAAACAGAACAGTATCTTAGTTATCAGAATGTTCTGGTTCTAAGGTACTATGGTTACATAAACAGGAAAAAAAAAAAAAAAAAAAAAAACAATTCTCAAATAAATTTGCATTTCTAAGAAACATAAAATATAACGTAAATATTTTTTTTCCTTGAGATTGCACACTTGACCTCAAACATACAAAAATAAAATTCCTAGCCTTTTAATAAGGGTCTAGTAATTAAACAAAGATTGGTGAACGGATTATTATATACTGAAATGTAGAGATGATGTTTCAAATAGGCTACTTGATTGTTTATACATATATAACAATTGCCAAAGTAGATAAAAGTTCAGTCTGATATAAACAACTGTGGCGATTCAAGGCTGCTTGACGTTCGGGACTTCAGGAGTGATCAGCTCTCGATATCTTTAAGCACAAGCAGTCTTTACGTAAAGACGAGACGTATACAACATTGTCGTGCGGGTTTTCGGCTTTGCGGGCGCTGTTAGTCTTACTTTCTCGATCGTTGATAAACTCTAGTAGGGACCGCACTTGTCCCAGGACGTATACGTGCGTCTAGCAAGCGAAGTGCTTTACAGACGGATGACGCTACTCTTGTCTCGTAAAGTGGGGCAGAACAAAACATGGACCACTTTAACAATTACACTAATATTTACAATTTACATTATTTACACCATGTACAGTAGTGGCAAAAAAACCGGACCGACCCTTGTAGCTGATTTCAGAGCCTTGTTCACAGTGACAGCACGATAGACTGGTAACTAAGACTTTCGTGGTTCGAATCCTGCCTGGGAAGGAAACTTTTTTTTATTCCTTATTTAAATTTATTCCCAATACTTTTCGATTGCAGCGATATTTTACTACTTAATTAACTTATTATACCCAGAACATGAATTTTACCAGCTTATTTTCTAATGGCTTTCGAAATGGGCTACGTCAGCAGTCGAAACTACAACAATTTCAATAATTACTCGCTATCTTGTGAATGCGGGCGTGGCATGCGCAGTGGCTCATTTCGGGGACTTCGATTATTCCGTCGGTCCGGTTTCTTTTTTTGCCACTACTGTACACTAGAATTCGCTATTTTTACTATTTACACTATAATATAGAATGTATTCTCTGATTGAGGCTCTGGCTGATATGTACATCTATTATCAGGCAGTACATCTCACTTGACGATATGTGTCAGAGGAAGAACAATTGTTTGTATGCATCTGAAGTTTGACTAGAGTAATATGTAGCTAGTCGGAGATGTATGCAATGGAGGGGGAAGGAACTGGCCCCTCTACTCCATTATCTCCTGGCCTAGTTGCCTCATAAGTGGTGCCTTCTTGGTATCACTTATGAGGTTCAGTTTACTAAAGAACAACAGTAAAGTATGTAGGCCTATATTAATCAAACATTATTAAGCTTAAAATGTACAGTGTAGCGTATTGTAATGCAAGGTATTTTATTTCATAATATTATAGCTTACTTTATTTTCTTTTAAGGGGAGGCAGTGGTGAAATTTTCGAACAAAACTGAAGAAAAAATGAAAATTTGGTTTTTTCCATTTTTATTATCTTTATTTTGATATTCCGATGTTAGTTTTTGATTTTGTGCCCTTAAAAGTATGAAATTAAAACCAAGATAACTGTATTACTGTATTATTCCCATAATAAACTAATACTTATCATTATTTATATACCTTCTCTGAACATATAAATAAAAAGAAATATTGAAAATTTCTTACAATATGGTGCATGGAACATTTTATATCAAACGATATAAAGTTTTATAAAATTATTAATATTTAAAGAACTATTGTACTTAGAAAGTTGAAACTTGGTATGTCCATTACTAATGACATACTTAGTATCCATGATCAATTTCAAACAAATCGGATAAATTATGCTGGGTTTGCAGTGAAAGACCTGCCCTGGGGCAGAGCACTATGAATGAATAAATATTTAAATTGTGTACAATAGTGTAAATAATGTTTCATCAAAGTAAGCCATCATTCTTTATTGTACTGTAATAGTGAAAATAACGTATTTTAGTGTACATAGTGTAAAGGGCTGTAAGACAAACACTACTTTCAAAAGCCGATTGTCAGAAAGACTGCTTTTCATCTCTAAAATATGATATTTTTTTTTCAAATATTACTTTTGTGGAATATTTATTTTTAATATATCAATTTTTCTTCATTATGTTAATCATTCCTTTGATCCAAATTGTCTTATTTAACACTAAATTGTAATTTTTTTAAATCTTACAATTACATGTAACTAAACACATTTCGCTCTTATTATTATTATTATTATTATTATTATTATTATTATTATTATTATTATTATTACTACTACTATTACGAGGGTTGTAAATAAAGTAGTGGCAACATAGACAGTACGAACATATTATTCAACTTACATGGAAAATACATTTACGTCCCTTCAATATAATCACCAGCGTGTTCCTCTATCTTTTGCCAAATCCGTGGTAATGCCGTTAGCGAGGTTGTTTCTCTTGATCTCTCTGATGAACTGCCCTACTGCATGAAGCACTGATGCTATATCTGGAAACCTCTTGTCTCTAAGTGGTTCTTTCAACAGTGGAAACAAGTCGTAGTCACAAGGACTCAGGTCAGGGGAATACGGAGGATGTTCCAATACTTCCCAATCCCATCTCTGTAGCAATTCAGCCACTGCTCCTGCGACATGACAACGAGCATTATCATGCAAGATGAAAGGTGGATTGTCTCTCAGGACTTAACACACTTCTGCTATATTATTCTTTTTATTTATTATTTATTAATTTTTTTTGCAATCATGAATTGAGCCGTTCAGAGCAGAAGTGGTGTAAGTCAAGAATGGGTAATGAGGGTTGAAGTAAAAATTCTGTAAAATACAGAGCAAAGTAGCAATTAATATTCACTTTATTTAAATTATTAGTAGTCAGTGGATAGCACGAATTACATATTAATTGCTATTTTGCGCTGTATTTCACAGAATTTTTACTTTAAACTTCATTATCCAATTTTAACTTACACCACTTTTGCTCTGAACGGCTCAATTACACTTAGATATAGCTTCAGTAGCCCCTACACGAATTTTTCAGGTGGCCTCTTTAAGAATAAGCTACCTTAGGCAAACGTTCTTCTTCGCCTCGGGCTCAATTTACTGATCGGATCCCATGTAGCCAGCTAAATTCTTTCATATACTTACTTACTGGCTTTTAAGGAACCCGGAGGTTCATTGCCGCCCTCACATAAGCCCGCCATAGGTCCCTATCCTGAGCAAGATTAATCCAGTCTCTATCATCATATCCCACCTCCCTCAAATCCATTTTTATATTATCTTCCCATCTAAGTCTCGGCCTCCCTAAAGCTCTTTTTCCCTCCGGCCTCCCAACTAACACTCTATATGCATTTCTAGATTCGCCTATACGTGCTACATGCCCTGCCCATCTCAAACGTCTAGATTTAATGTTCCTTATTATGTCGGATGAAGAATAGCCTACGTATGATCTGTGTATCTTAATATCGTCTATCATCTGATATCTTCTTCTCCCCCAAACTCTTCTCCCGTTCACCATTCCTTTCACTACATCCTTCAGTAGGCAATTTCTTCTCAGCGAGTGACCCGACCAATTCCTTTTTTCCTCTTGCTGATCGGCTTCAGCATCAAATGCAGTACTTACTTACTTACATACTTACTTACTTGCTTTTAAGGAACCCGGAGGTTCATTGCCGCCCTCACATAAGCCCGCCATCGGTCCCTATCCTGAGCAAGATTAATCCACTCTCTATCATCATATCCCACCTCCCTCAAATCCATTTTAATATTATCTTCTCATCTACGTCTCGGCCTTCCCAAAGGTCTTTTTCCCTCCGGCCTCCCAAATAACACTCTATATGCATTTCTAGATTCGCCCATACGTGCTATATGCCATGCCCATCTCAAACGTCTGGATTTAATGTTCTTGTCATATAAAGGACTATATTCTGTACAGGAGTACCGCACCCACAGGATGACTAACTACTTTAAGGGTATATGTACGTGAACGACCATAAATATTATCAGAAAAGGCAGGCTCGAAATTTCTAAAATTTTGTAAGGAAATGAAGTCCCAATTGGACAAAAATCACAAGATACCACAAAAAGACTTATTAGAACTTAAATATCTGATAAGAGTATAAAAAAGTTACTAATAATATTTTTAAGAATTCACATTTTACTTTAAATTAAATTTTCCAAAATTTGAAAATTTTCACACATATTATTTTATAACTTCACAACCATTAGAGATAGAATTTTGAAATTTTGTACACTGATTTAACATGCATTTATGCAAAATGTAGACTACAATAATGGCCATTTCTTTGAAAATAGAACAATTAGGTCACAAAACATTATGTAAATTTTAATATATTTTATATAGGAGAAATAAAAAATTAATTGTATTAAAATACACAACTCTACATGTCTGAGAGTAGTCTACTTTTCAGAAATAAGTGTTTATTACATGCAGGAAAAATATTAATGTCTGAGAGACAATAACAGTGTTATGGTTACGAAATGGTATAACTGCATTTTTTTTTTCATACTCTGATAAAACTGGTTTGAAAAATATTATAAGTAAACTTTTTTATACTTTTATCAGATATTTAAGTTCTAATAAGTCTTGTTGTGGTACTTTGTAACTTATGTCCAATTGTAAGTTCATTTTTTCTTATAAAATTTTAGAAATTTAGAGCCTGCGTTTTTTTTATAATATTTGTGGCCGTTCACGTACATATACCCTTAAAACACGTAAATAAATAATAATGAACACGTCTGCACTTCACGGAGACAGACCGACGAATCTTGAAGAATTACTGGGAATGTTTGTTCTTGCAGGAGGTTCCACAACGACGAACGACGAAACTAGTCCGCCTGCGTCCCCGCGAGGGGGCTCCACCATCGTGCCCGCCACCATGGTGGACAACAGGCGCAGTCCGTCTTCGCCAGAAGACAACCACTTCGAGAGCGCGACGGGTCCGGCCAGGGAGGACCGGTGTTCGAGCACGCCCCCCAGCAGTCCGGGCATCGCGCCCCCGACGTCCCACGCCCCGACGTCCTCGCTGACGACGGGGCACCACCACCACCACCATCACCTGAGCAACATCCTCGGAGGACACGGACACCACCACCCGGCCTTCCTCAGCAGCGAGTCGTACCTGCACCTGGCCGGCCGGCCCAAGTCGCCCCAGTCCTTCGGGATGCACCACTCGACGGGAACGGGAGGACAGCACCCGCGGGACCACAAGGACTTGGACAGCATGGAGATCGAGGAGGACGTGGACGACGAGGATGACTACGACAGCAAGGACGTCAAGAAGGACAACGGCTCCGGCGCCGGCAACAGCTCCTCCAACAACGCCAACAACAATAACAACAAGAGGAAGAAGAAGACACGCACCGTCTTCTCCAGAAGTCAAGTCTTTCAGTTAGAATCCACGTTCGACATGAAGCGGTACTTATCGAGTTCCGAGCGCGCGGGACTGGCCGCTTCGTTGCACCTAACAGAAACTCAGGTGAAGATCTGGTTCCAGAACCGACGCAATAAATGGAAGCGACAGCTCGCCGCCGAGCTTGAGGCTGCCAACATGGCGCACGCCGCACAGAGGCTTGTTAGAGTTCCCATCCTCTACCACGAGGCGGCAGCAGCGGCGGCCGCAGTGGCGGCCAGTGCGGGAAGCAGCGGCAACCACCACCACGGCGTCCCCTTGCATCACCACCACCATCTAGACGGCGGCAGTGCGGGCGTGTCCACGTCTTCTGCCACGACGACGACGTACCCCCCGCCTCTGTACTACCACCACCACTCGGTGGCTGCAGCGGCGGCTCATAGCTTACCAGCCAGTCCCGTGGCGACGAGAGCGCCCCTATCCAGTCTTGTCTAGGGGTACGCGAAACATGAGAGAAGCTCAAACTGTGAAAACTCACTGGACTGAATATGGGCAGATCTCGAAAGTAGCGTTCATATGGCTAAAGTTGTCTTTTAACCAAAGCTCTTCCTCTTCTGTCAGCTAATTTCATGAAAATAATTAAAAAATGTATTTGAGAACTACGTCTACTATATCAGGTAACCTTTGGAATGTGGTATATCGGTTGAAATCTGTCACAGATCAATACTAAAGCCCGGTTCTCAAGGTGCTTGTTTTCTTGCTGACCAGCAAGCTTGGTGCTGTGATGGGTACGCTACGCTGCTGGCTCCCGTGTTTGTTACTTTGTTGGTTACCGTTTATACTCAGTTGGCTCTTTTCACAGTTCTAATTATAAATTATCTGATGCTTCAACTAAACCGTAAGTGAAAAACAATTGAACAATAGTAAAGATTGTAATAAAGTAATCAAAGGAAAATTGTAAAAGAGCTAAAGTCCGATATTTATTGCTGTATTCATACAAGGGAACCGTCCCAGGTCGTGTAGCTTGAATTTAATGAAAATGCATATTTAAGCTAATTTTCGTTCGTTAAGAAACGTGGTGATAGTCGTTCGTTTCGCTTTTTTCTCGTTTACGAAATATATATTGACTTTAAAATCGATACTTATGCCTCTTCTTGCGCGCACTGTGATCCTCATAGGCTAGTTCCGCGACACCGTATCAGAGTTACCGCATTAATGCTCTAGTCTATTTTCTTTTTCTCTTAACTCACATTAATAAAGCACTCTTGCTTAAATATAAATTCAATTTGAATTTAAAATATGTATTAACTTTGTGACTCACCTTAAATATGATAGTGGGATTCGAAATGAAGTGGTGGGAACAAAAAGCCATTGAACAGTACGAACATTTTATATAGGCCGGTTTTTCACATTCTTCTGTAACACACACTCTGTTTCCAACATGCAACTTTGTTGCAAGAACGTTATCAAACTTTCTCACATGTTTCTCCGTCACATATCCACACTTCTGTCACGCGTATATTAGTTTTTTTAGTTAGTTATTTAACGACGCTGTATCAACTACGAGGTTATTTAGCGTCGATGAGATTGGTGATAGCGAGATGGTATTTGGCGAGATGAGGCCGAGGATTCGCCATAGATTACCTGGCATTCACCTTACGTTTGGGGAAAACCTCGGAAAAAACC
The DNA here is from genome assembly GCF_040183065.1 of Periplaneta americana. Classification (NCBI taxonomy): domain Eukaryota; kingdom Metazoa; phylum Arthropoda; class Insecta; order Blattodea; family Blattidae; genus Periplaneta; species Periplaneta americana. Next base: position 20,814,141 of record NC_091120.1, read on the forward strand.
CAACCAGGTAATCAGCCCAAGCTGGAATCGAACCCGCGCCCGAGCGCAACTTCAGACCGGCAGGCAAGCGCCTTAACCGACTGAGCCACGCCGGTGGCTGCGTATATTAGTATGTCTTTCAGAATAGGTGAATGAAATTGTCGACACATAACGGAATGGAATGTCATTATGAAGCCCCTATCGTGAAATGTGTCTGAAAGATTTTCACAGATAATTTTATGTAGGCCTATGAAATACTCTTCTAGCCTTCGAATTACAATTTTATATTGCCTAAAAAATACACATCTAAGGGTTGTAAAAATCTTGTAGTTTTTGGAGGGATAATTTGTGTTTTAATTGTCTTACAATGTTAAGTATTGTTTACTGCTTCAAAAGTAAATATATTGTCATCTATCTGACCACTCCAGGAATCCAGAAGTAGTAGTGTCTTTCTTAACACGTGAATTTTTTGTCAGTTTACCGGAACTACTTGCACTGACCACGACATTAAATGGCTTATCATTGTCTACACGTTGTTTTACTTCAGATTCAAATTCCCCTTTCGGTTCTTGAAAGCATAGTACCTATGTACAGTTGTGTTCCTAGACTTCCAGCTGCATTTCTATGAATTTAGACGGTGTACATGAGTGACAGATGCCATAGATTGCACTGTCGCTTTATTAATGTGAGTTAAGAGAAAATAAATTGACTAGAGCAATAATGCGAGAGCTGTGATACGATGTCGCGGAGCTATGAGGATCCGAGTGCGCGCAAGAAGTGGCATAAGTAGCATCGATTTTCAAGTTAATATATTTTATAAACGAGGAACAAGCGAAACGAACCACTATCACCACGTTTCTTAACGAACGAAAATTAGCTTAACTATGCATTTTCATTAAACTCAAGCTACACGACCTGGGACGGTTCCCTTATTAGAATCTAAGGAATACAGAAAACAAATTTAGTTGGAAAACAACGTAGGCTACTGATTACATTGATCCAGCCAAAGAGTATGTACTCTTTGGCTCCAGCATGTAATTCGACACGAAAAATAGCAAGAAACCTAATCTTTAAATCCAGCATGATTAGCTAGCAAAGCAGCCAGCAGTGGGCAGGTTTTCCAGTTTGCAAGCACGTGGAACTGCCATCAACGTTCTCAGCATGCAATCCATCACACAGAATTGTACCATGGGAACCGGGCTTAACAGTATGCGAAACTTAGACTTTCCCGTTTCATACGATAGAGGAGCTAATGTAGAAACTGAATCTTTTTACCCACTACTTTGTGCAGGGGTAACTAATTATTTCATCAATCTAATCTACAGCTACTGAACCTGGAAATAAATAAATTTAAATAAACTACGAAGAACATACTTGGTTGATTCAATATTTCTCCAATCATAACCCATACGTTATTTTTGCATATTACATTGAATTTAACAAAATTTAAAGCTCGCCATACTGTTGGACTAACAAAATAAGCTACGCGTCACCCATTTAATTTATACCTTCAATATTATTGCGGTTGGAGGGCTTGCAATCGGTATAATTTTCATGACATTCTTTATTTCGATCTTGACACGTATGGAAATCGGTTTAGAATTCTCTGGTCAGAATTCTGGACGAAATCGGTGCGACCAAATGGATGATCCTCAACTTAAAATAATGCAAAGAATAAAATTCCAAACGTGCGGAATGAATCCGTTCTGATAAGAGCGCGTTTATCTTTAAAATAAGTTCTGACCAGTAAGCTGTGGAAGATATTACTAAAGTGTAAAAAAAATTCCCAGTGCACTTTCAAGTATTTCAATTTTCCTGGTTACATGTTTACTCTTAACTCTTAACGTTGTAATATCCAGTATCGAATATCGAAGATATAAGCAAGGTACCGAACATCGAGAAATTTTGGTATCGGTCCATCTTTAGACAAATCATTAAATAACTAAGAACAATGCGTTAAGAAACATTTATAACAATTAACCATCAAAATTGGAATTCTCCGGTTTTATTCTACACGCCTCATTCACAAAAAAAGAAAAGAACATGATTTACTACTTACATTAAGGGGAGTCTGTACACCGAATTTTGACAAAAAAAATGAAATTTTGGTTTTTATTGTCTTTTGATAGTAAAATGTGTATAAAATGATAATATGTTTTCATATCTTCTAATCGTCAGCTTTTAGCTCTATCTTCAGCAAAAATATTGTAGTAATTCTTAATGAAAAAAATGTTATCAACGAAAAACTTTTTCTCGTCAACCGCTCAGTGGAATTTTAAATTTATTCAGCCGTTTTATACATAAAAATATGTTAGATATGCTATATTTTTTTCTAAATTTGTATCTTTTATCACTTCTAAGAAAAGTGCACCCAAAACTGAGGAATTTAACATTGCAAGATATGGAAACTTTGATATCATTTTTTCATACTTTCTTATTTTTTGTGACATTGGTACACTTTTTTCAGAAAGTATTGTACCAGAAGACTGAAATTAATATACAATATCAATGTGATGGCATTTTACACAGTAGTTAAAAAATTAAGTTTATTTCAATATTAATCAAAATTAAAAAAAAAAAATATATTGCAGTAATTCATAATACAAAAAATGTTATCAATGATTTTTTTTTGCCAACCGCGAATTTTAAATTTATTTAACCGGTTGTATACATAAAAGTATGTTACATATGGCCTATTTTTTCTACATTTGTATCTTTTATAACTTCTGAGAAAAGTGCACCCAAATTTGAGGAATTTAACATTATAAGATATGGAAGTACAGATTTTCCTTAATAGCCTACAATAAATAAAATTTTCAATGCAGTTTGACTGGAAACTCTCATTAATTAAGTTATAAAAATATAAGCCTATTTATTTAATGTATTATTGTGATATACTACCGATAAGTAGGTATCTATTATACTTACTTATTAAGTGTTCTATCAGACTAAGCGAAATCCCCAGAGTCGACTATTGTAACAGACTATTGTGATAATTTCAAGATACTATCACAGTCTAGTATATACAGTCACGAAGCTTGAGTTGTGAGGGTACTAAGAACAATAGACTGTGCCGGTATTATTTCGCATTGTCTGTAATGAGACGATAGTAGCAATCCTGGTGGTTAGCAACTGTCTATGGATGCATATTCCCTATGTATTGAGCTTCGTGACTGTAAGTTATATATTCGACTGTGATATTATTTTAAATGTGCTTTATCTTCAATTGTCTCTATATCAAGTCACAGTCATTCTGTTATGGAGTCGGATCTCGGAAACATATTAGACAAGGACAGCAGAGCAGTACATTTTAATCAAAGTTTTATGTATAGCTACAACTTATGTAATTAACTTATACAGAGTTATTTATATGGAACTGACACATTTCTTTCATTAATTGTTTCAAAACGAATTGTGCTAGCGACAACTTATTATATCTAAAATGTAGAGGAATTTTGGGAGATTATTTACCTCTATAGCAAATGTTGAAAATGTCCTCCATCCTGCATAAGGCACAACTCAACACGTCGTTCCATGTTACTGGCCACTCGTTGGAGGACTCTGTTGTCAATAGCTTGAATCTCCTGTGTGATGTTGTGCTTCAGATCGTCCAATGTCTGGGGACGTGTGGCGTAAACCCTGTCTTTTAAGTAACCATAGAAAGAAGTCTGGCGTTATCAAATCCGGAGATCTCGGTGGCCACAGCTACTCAAAAGGCATACCAGAGAGAATTTGGTGTTCGCAATCTTCCCAAAAGAAACCAATACTGGGACTGGTAAACAAATTGGAAACAACTGGATCTCTGGTGAGTGAAAAGGGCAAGCATCGTTCATCTAGGCTTCCCACGGTTGTTGTTGACGTAAGAGCACGACTGGAGCAGTCACCCAAAAAATCATTAAGACGTTTGTCGCAGGAGACAGGGTACACCTACTCAATGTGTCAGAGAGGCTAAAGCCATATAGGGTTACGGTTGTTCATCAGCTACAGGAACCAGATAAGGATAAAAGATTGAATTATTGTCGTTGGTTTCAGACGTTCATTGTGTAAAATCCTGCCATATTGTCCATCACATGGTTCACAGATAAAGCATGGTTCCATTTATCCGGTTATGTGACGACCGAATAATTTCCAGGAACCTGTGGCCACCGAGATCTCCGGATTTGACAACGCCGGACTTCTTTGTATGGGGTTACTTAAAAGATAGGGTTAACGCCACACGTCCCCAGACATTGGACGATCTGAAGCACAACATCACACAGGAGATTCAAGCTAACAACAGAGTCCTCCAACGAGTGGCCAGTAACATGTAACGACGTGTTGAGTTGTGCCTTATGCAGGATGGAGGACATTTTCAACATTTGCTATAGAGGTAAATAATCTCCCAAAATTCCTCTACATTTTAGATATAATAAGTTGTCGCTAGCACAATTCGTTTTGAAACAATTAATGAAGGAAATGTGTCAGTTCTATATAAATCACTCTGTATGAACTTAAAGTGCAGTGTCCGTTTCAAATAACTCATGTAACAAATAAGTGCCATACCAAATTCTTATCACAAGAAAAGATACATTTAAAGTGTCGCTATGGATACACGATGGAGTCGTTAGAGCGTTTTAAAATATTGGACTTTGAACTAAAATGAATATGCATTACAACGCAATTCGGGTGGAGAAATCATCTATCAGAATTTAAATATCACATATCGCATAACTTTTTATCACACAGAGGAAAGAACACAAATGTCGCTTGACTGATACTGCAACGTTGTAAGCCTATGATATCTCAAAATTATTTATATTAAACTATTGGATAGCCCCCAAATTCTATCAAGTATATAATTGTGTCTCGAAAACAATAAGAATGTCTTAACAGTAATTTGAAAGAGACTGCTGATGATTTCGTTACTACTATTTATAAAGGCCTACACAAATTATGGAAGCCGTTAAAATAACATAAGTTTTGACTATATTTAATCAACACTGAAAAATATTCCTTTGTTACTTTAGTAAAGGGTGCGGCATATCATCTTCCCTAATTTAAAGTTTAAATAAAAAACAGATGAATCAAAATAAGGAAACTTTATTAATATGAATGGTATCTTAACAGTGGGAATTTTCCATTTTTTGAATAACGTGTCTCTCAAGTGGTGTCTTTCACTATCAATGCATTGTTGAATGCGACTTCGGAAATTCTGCATCATTCTAACTAGCATTTCTTGAGGAATAAGACCAATTTCTTCCTGTATTGCATTTCGTAGGTCTGGCAAAGTCCTCGGCCGATGTTTGAACACCTGAGCCTTAAGTTGCCCCCATAGAAAAAATCGCAGGGTGCAAGGTCTGGTGATCGTGCTGGCCAGGGGACGTCGCTACGTGAAGAAATTAAGCGTCCGGGAAACATCTGAGTAGCGACAATGGAATTACCACTTACCAGAAACGATACCAGACCGTAAGCACGTTCTTCACCAGTCCACGGCATAGTTTGAATTCGTTACAGATTACAATTTGCACTAATTGAATGTCAATTCCGTGTATTCATTGTCCTATTCAATTCTTGTTGTTTTGCGCAAGTCATTTGATATCGCTATGGCAACGCATGTAAACCTAAATTTCCCACTGTTTAGATACAATTCATATTAATACAGTTTCCTTATTTTGATCCATCTGTTTTTTATTTAAACTTTAAATTAGGGAGGATGTTTTGTCGCACTCTTTATAAATTTCTGTAAGCATAGCAATGCTCTACAGCTACACACGGTAAAACTAAAGGCTATTTCACAATTAAAATTAAACATAAACGTAACACAAACACAGAAGTTTGCGATCAGGTTACCAAATGGGATCATTCACAATGATTCACATAAACATTGATATAAACATTGCCGTTAGACGTTAACATAAAAGTCTGCAAACTCCAAACTTTCATGCTTATGCTTACTTGATTTGCAAACAGTACACAATCGTGGAGCGCTGAAGTATATGACAGAATATGAGGAAATGACGTCGTTGTTATGTTTCCATGGTTACCAAGTATCTTTGCGGTTATGTTTATGCTCCCATCGTGAATGTTCTCGATTTTACCGTAAAGTTTACATTATTAAGTTAACGATTACGTTATGTTTAATTTTCATTGTGAATGAGACTTAAAGGCTATTTCACAATGAAAATTAAACATAACCGTAACATAAACACAGAAGTTTGCGGTCAGATTACAAAATGTGATCATTCACAATGATTCACATAAACATTGACATTAACATTACCGTTAGACGTTAACATGAAAGTTCACAAACTCCAAACTTTCGCGTTTATGCAAAAAATGTTATACAATATACGTTTGTGAGTGCATTACAAAAATCACTTCCCAACCTTGAATCGTAATTTACTATTACCATTTGTGGAATGTCTGACAAATCAGCAGCAATAGCCAATCAAAATACGACATGTAGTAAGTTGACACAATTACTTCAGAAAGAAACACGAGAATCTACAGCAGACAGATCGAAATGAACAAGTACTAAATAGCGAATGCAGTGAAAAATTATAGACCTAATACATACAAAAACATGCTAGTCAATTTCAAACTCTCTTTTGTTATACTTAAGAAACTTCCTGTTCCTTAATCATAATGTACATTATATTTTATATTATTTATTTTGATAGAGCTACAGTACCTAAAAGAAGTTGTATTGAAGATATTCCAGGAGAATACTAGAGGAAAGTAGTCTAATATGGGATGGTTCTTAATATGGGATACCTCAGAATCTCAGTTCTTTGGTGTTGATATCGTCTGGAAACTTAACAAACTACAAGGGCAGAGGCAACAAAATTTTCTGTAAGTCACTATATTCCTATGTCAGAAGCCGCCTCAGTGAGCCGAAGAAAAAAGTTGGCACCTCGAAGATTTTTGTTGATAGTGACTCTGTGTATGCAAATACATTAAAGCAATTTTTGTATTTAACAAATTTATGCTCGAGTGGCAATATGAAAATCACGCTGTCTGACGCTACTCTCTTCTTGGCCTGAATCCATTCTAAAGAGTAGCTGGAAGTTTCAATAATTCAATATGGCCAGTTTCCCATTATGGGGTAGAACGAAGGGCCTAATATGGGGTACACCATATTAGGAAATATACATCTTTGCACGATCGTGTTTTTTGTTGAATTTGCAGCGATTGTTGTTAGGCCTTGAAAGTTAGAATCCCCACATAGAAACTTGTTGCTAGGGAAACCATACTATGTAACATAAAACTATACTGAAATAGACCCATTACAGTGTACGTATTGTTACTTACAGCGCAGTTTTGCGAAGGCTTTGGAATAATATTGATCTAAATTTTTAATCATTGTGCAAAATATGTTGTACAATACACGTTTGTGAAGTTCGTTACAAAATCTTGGAAAATGAAAACTTGCTTTGCTCGTTTTTCGAACTTTTCCTCAATTTTGTAAAAAGAACTTCCCAGCCTTGTATCGTAATATAGGCCTACGGTACTACTTTAGATATAGGCCTATTAAATGCAAGTGCAGCTTCTGTATCTGCAAGCTTTCAATTTGAATCTTCATCCTCACCCGAAGATGACACTAAAAAATAAATAGAGACAAAAAGTGAGTACTGAAATGTTGAGAATATAGTACCATTGCAGTCAGTCGGGATTCGAATCTGTTTTCTTTACTCAGGGTACCGACCAATAATATTATTTAAAGACGTGTTTCGTGTAATAATTGAATCTGTTGCAGTTACTTGTATAATTACATTAGAAATTCCATCCCATATTAGTAACCTCTATCACCCCATATTAGTCACTATCCCATATTAAAAAACGAATTTTGATATTTTTTTAAAATTGAGTTTGTAGCTTAAAGTAATATATTTATATAGTAAAACGACAGCCTACAACGTAAGAAAAAAGTTATAGAATCAATTTACATCATCTGTGGATAAAAATATTTGATACGGTATTAAAGAAACAAAAACGGTATTCCATATTAGACTTCTTTTCTCTATACTTAAGGGGAGAGGATGGTATTTTTTTTATGAAAAATGACTAAATTTTCAAAAAAAAAAAACTTTAAAATACTCTGTGATATGTGTGGATCGCCATTTTTAAACTTCCTGCATTATGGATTTTTAAATCACTCGCCCACTTTTATTGTTGTTTCCGGTAAATTACATTTTCAAAAAAATGTTTTTCTTTAAAATACCCTTTGATATGTGTGGAATGCATTGCATAACATTTTGTGGGTATTTGTGCCCTTATCGGATGTTGAAACGTCATTTTTAAACTTCCTGCGCTATGGATTTTTAAATCACACGCCCGCTTTTATCCGTTTCCAGTAACTTCATATTTTTTGCTACATTGCCAGCCAAAATGGATATAATTTCTGAACTATTAAAGATACATGCAAGAAATTTAGAACACACATTCTTTAGACTATTAGAAAACTTTTCGTGTAACAGAATTTTGTTAATTGATTTCATTTTAAAAATACGTCCGTTTGTTTGCAAAAAAGGGAATCAGAAAATTGTTACTAAATTTTAATTGTTTATTTTACAAACGTAGGGACTAATATCAAAATTCTGTTACAGGCAGTTTGTAGAACTTACTTTTGCAAATACATTGCGAAAAAGTGTTTGAATCTATCTTTAAAAACGGTTTAGATATATCAGTTGTAGTACAATCCTGCATTGGGTACATTTTTTTTTCAAATTTGGGCCCCCAAGTATTTTTTTTTCTCTCTACATACAAAAAATTAATAATTTACACCAAATAGGAAAAAAGTTTTAAAAAATACCATCCTCTCCCCTTAAGATTTTTACAATAAGTATCATTACTTAATGTATACCTATTTACTTTGTGTTCATAGTTTGAGTGCCCTCAAGTGACAAAGCATTGCCATTAGTAAAATATATAGTCAGAAAGTTGCGCAAGAATTAATCAGGATTGCCAGGAAGTGTTATCTACCTTTATACCTCAACTACATTTCTCATAACTACAGAAATACAGTGAATGCTTTAACAAATATTAAGTAATATATTCACAAGATACATTATAAATGTGTGTTCTAACTGACGTGTGGTGTCTAAAACTAATCACAAATACTAATTACAAGTTATAGGTACCAATAATGTGAAATGACTAAAGGTTTTTATGAAGTTACCTTCTATTGGAGAACTATATACAGAGAGAAAGCATCGCAATATTTTCACAATTAGTAAAATCGCCAAGAAGTGTGAACTCAGTGCACAAGTGGATACATTGCTACGTTGAAGAACTATTCCAGTGATTTCCAAACATTACTCGATAATGTGCAATTCTTTTGTTAACTTCGTTTACATGTTTAGTTGGAACTGAGAATCGAGGGAGAGGACAACGTGATATGCGATCACCAAGGCAACTGTGAGTTACCCAATGGCATGGTAGATAATAATCCTGTTCCTGACGTGCAATTTATTTCGTGTTTGTATGTAATTGTTCTGACACTTGAACACCAGCAGAAATGTGATGAGTGTGAATGTGTGTGCGTGTGTGTGTGTGTGAAGGCGTCTTGTAGTATTCTAGAGCGACTGGATGTGCTTCAACTTGTCTGCGACTCAAAAGAAGGATCCTTTGTTTCACATTTTGACGTTAAGGTCATAGTTCGTTAAAAAATGAAATTTATTACAAATATCGATTATTACTATTATAGAAATTTATTTTAGCATCCTTCTTCTGTGTCATAAACAGTAGGCCTATCTGTACGCATGCGTCCATCAGTGTCCATTGCTTGTTACAATGCATTTCACATTGAAAACCTATTCGTACAAAAAATTAAACATTAGTTTAAAAATATTCCTAACCTATTAAAGTGTTCTCTCATTTCTTAATTAAATGTGAACGTATAAATATTACAAAAAGTAATAATACTCCCGTACATGAGATTCCGTTCGCTTATAGAAAATAAAACACGACTGCAAACGATATAATACACTGTGTAACATAATTTAGGCCTACTAATTTAATTTAGTAGTCTGACCCGATATTTTGGGTTTGCCCTGCGACACAGAATAGCTCACAATAAAATTTAAAATGAAAAATTATATAAACAGGTTTCAGACAAAAGTGAATAAGACATAAGAAAAAAAATAGAGCCAAGTGTAATTTAAATTGAATGTAGGCTACACCATAAAGATGCTGACGAAATATCGCTACAGAAAATTTTATTATGGTGGTGACGATGGCATCTTGAAGATCTCTTGTCAGCTTGTATTTTTCCCTCCACTTTACAAAGGCTTTCGGGATGGTGTCTCTCGCTCCGAAGAAGAGACTGGTAACTGTGATTTTTTCTATGTTGTATTTCGCCGATAGGTACTGAATCGTGGGCTCGTAGATTTTCTTTTCCTCTTCATTCACTTCAGATGGTTGAGTACCTGATATTTCAAATCTGATTGTAGGATCAATTATTTCGGCTGACTGTTTATTCCTATTTATAGCTATGATATCGATCCTACGATTGCTTCCACCATCAACAATACAATGAACTTCCTCGTGAACGTCTAGATTTTTGGATCGAAGTGCATCTGCGATCATAGAACGTATGGTGTTGTGACATTTTATTCTGAGTACTAATCCCTGTGGGCAACTCCCAAGCACATGTGGTAAAGTTTCATACTCACTGACTATTACACTTTTACTACGTCATACTACTTGTGACCAATAAAACGGTACGAAAGAACGTCTTTCAACCTATCATGGCTGCTTATCGCACAATTTTATCGCTTCCCTAGCATTTGTTTGTTTTTATTACTACCCTAGCATTTGTTTCTTTGTTTGCCAACATTTCAAACTGAAAATTCCTCTATGGTACTATAAAACATGCTTTGCGATCGTCATTTTTTTACAGCATAGACAGTCAACTGAAAATAGCGGCTCCGTTCAAACGTTTTAGTGAAGCTAACATTAGTGAAATAGAATTTCAGTAAATCAATTAATGTTTTATTGTATAGAGTACAGTAGAACTCCACAAATAGACACAGCAATGGTCCGTGTGCGAGACGAGGTACGAACGTTGTCTTTCTACGGAGTACTGCGGACATTGGGAAAAATAAGGGCTGTACAATGTTTTTTATGGCGTGCGGACCGAAACATAAATAATTAACGTATATAATTTTAAATAAAATATTGTAATATATGCAAAATATATAACAAAACAAATCCGTGATTAAGTATAATATATACGTGATACATCTGAAACATAAAACAAACTTCTGGAGGAAAAACTCTCTAAATATATCTACATACAGGGCTTTTATTTCTAAATTTCCCACTCTAAATAACTAGTTAATTAAATTGAATTCAATTTAAACAAAAAAACAAAAAAAAACACGTAAATTTGGATATTGAGGGGGAAGTCTTAAACAAGGCTTAATTGCATTTTAGTTTTCACCTCCCACCCCCAGCCGCTCCCACTTTGAAATTTCAAGTGGCACCCCTATATTTTTATACCTGAATATGAAAGAGCATTCAATTGTTCATACACCACATTCATTAGTTTTCGCATCTTTTCTTTTCTATCGTCTCCTGGCAACTGGATTTTTGTTATTCTGAATAGAGATGAAGAGAATAAAGCTACAAAAACTTATTGAGCATTTCTTGTAATAGTTGTGTTTGTGTACTAAATTATTTTAAAATGGTGTATACCCTTCAAGAGAGAACATAAATCATCCTTATTGATTAAATTTATGAAATTACACAAAATAAGCTGTGTTTTCATCCTACAATCAACTGACAATAACAAAGCTTCTTATAATCACTACAGAATGCCTCGTAATTAGATGAATTTTGTTTTATCCTATGCACTGTCCTGATCGAAATGTCAAATTCTTGAGGGATGGCTCTGATTGATTCACCTTTTTTAAACCGTTCCAATAGTTCTAACTTCTGCTTCAACATAAGTACACATTTTTTGTTCCCTGCCTTGCTGCCAACGTGTACGAGTATCTGCACACTACTGCACTGGTTCAACCGGTTAGCCCTGTGCAGCGCGGGACAGGGTGCGTTGACTTACCTTGTATCGTGAAGTATACGAGAGTCAGCGTCTATTTATGGAGTTCCACTGTACTTTATTTCTTCTAATCGTATAATAGTCAATTAAATCCCACTCGAATTTTGATTTGCTCTAGATAAATAAAAACCTCTAGTGAGATTACTGTTGAAAATCAATTATTTGCATATACAGGGACATCATTTTATTTTTACTTGCATTTTTATTGTACCTGCATTTCTGAATGTACTTCACTCTCACCCCTTCACTAATGTCCTTGCTCCCGTCAGACACACAAACTTACGGCCGCTGTTGCATTCGAAGTCTTCAAGCAGTGAAGTAAACACTGCAGTGTATAGTGTGTTTCAGAAATATGATTGCGTTTTCTCTAGAAGACAGAACCTATATTAATAATATCGTACCAAAAAATTATACTCAAGAAACGATAAATTCAATTTCAGAGAATATGCTTCAAAATGTTTTGAATAATATGCGTACTGAATTGAAGCCTGCATTGTAATGAACGGCAACCATTTTCAGCAACTTGTTTAAAAATTCAGATTAGCTTATTTTGAATTGAGGTGGCTAGAAGCAAAGGAATGCTAGTGACATTTGTAATAACATGAGTTAAGTGCATCCAGTGTAAGCAAAAGTATCTAAAATTTTAGTGGCAAAGAGATATTTTAATCGCATCACACATTAAAATTTAAATAAAAAATTTCACCGATTTTACGAAAGCTTAAATATTTAAACCCCATTTTCTCAAAAGTAACTTAAGTGCACTTACAGTCCTTTACTTATGACCCCATCAATTTAAATGCACTCTCTATATTGTATGTTAACATCAATAATTAATATGCTAAATAAAGTAGAAATTACATAACGAACATAGCCGCCTGAAAAGTTGAGTTTTTGAAAAAAAATGTTACTACTCTACTGTATTTTGATAAATTCCGTAAAAGTGATGATCAAACTGAAAATCGTAATATCGTATTTCCCTACAACATAAATGGATACACTAGTTTTCTCTCCTCCTATACCTAGTAAAATGATTTGTTTACATATTGCAGTAGTAACATCAAACTCCTGTAATGGAAGGGGGCAACAGTGTTTCCGAGTATAGCCAGGTTAATGTTAAAAATGTTGGTAAAAATAAAGTGATGTCCCTGTACTATCTTCCCTGTGTAGGCCTATGTACGAGGAAAATGTTATAAGGAAAAATATTAGAAGCCTGGGTGAAATACTTGAATTTCGACAAGAACATATTACTCGATTTTGGTTTGTAAGAGCTGTTTGTTTTAAATCCCTGCCTGCTTAAAGAAATCTGTATTTAATGTTTTAAACACATTTTAGTTTTATAACGAAATTTCTCTAACTGAGGCTGACCAATATTTTAATCATAGGCGTATTGAAATACTTTTTAACCATACTAGTAATTCGTGGGAATTATGCACGTAAATCTAAATTACTGACAGTCCTAAGACTGCAAACGAGAACAAAAATGTTTATTACAATGGCGTATTCACAAACGGGACGCACGTTCACTCTTTCAGGTAAAGAGGAGGCAATTTACGTACCGTAGCTGATGTAAACAGGAGGAAATTTACGTATTTTTTGACTTGGGGAGGCAATTTACCGCCTCCGGGTAAAACAAGGCAAAGAAAGAATATAAATTTCTTAACACAAGTCTTTAAGACGCTAAACTGTGGTCTGAATTCTTTTGTGCACGACCTTTTATTGAGTTTTATAGAACGTTTCGAAGCTTTCACATGCATTTGTATTTACAGAATCTTGGTCATATAATAGGTTTTCAATGTGAAATGCGATTTATATGAGTTTCTGGTCGAACCGTTTATGAATTCTACCACTTTTCCACGCATCCTTTTTTTAAATGCACAAAGCAATTATAATTTTAAATAATGGACTCTAACCATGGGCCTTCGCAGGCGATGTTTCTTTTCTCCCCGCCTAGTATGTGTACCTCTGAAGCAGACAACGACTTTTGTTCAACTGTGATTCACTGCGTGGTGAAATCTGCCAACCGAGTTACATTTTTCATCTCTAGAAATACGAACTTCAAAATAATTCATCGCTCCTGCGGGAAGCTGAATTCCCCCGTTACAAATCTTCTGTTTTCATTTACAAACAAAACAGTTTTAAAAGCTGTTTCTGTAACACGGTTGCCAGATTTACGATATCTCAGTCTCGTGTGTATAATCTAAGTGCTCGTATCTTTTATTATATGAATATTAATATAAAAGAGTAATCACTGTAAATAGCTTACATAGCTGTACAGCATAAGTGTTACGTTTAGGTAGGTAATAGAATGCCATGAAACCTGCGTGTGACCGACTCACAAACCATTAAAAGTAAAATATCTCGCATTCGTGTAAGTATTGTAATTAAATGTGTGTAATAAATGGAAATATTAATAGTACATATTGAGCTTTAATATTGTATTACAATACCTTTCAACTTCTCCAACCATTCATCATTTAATATCAAGACACAAGGGAATAGTAATACGCGTTACAAAAGCAGTATGTTAAAGTTTTCATGTTCGAGGAAAAACTTGAAAAAGCTCAACTACGTTTCGCATTTTTAATTTCCCAGAATTGAAAGAAAACATACCGCTCGTGTATCGTACATTATTTTGTGTAAAGATCGTTTATTACATACCTGAAAGAGCAATTTCTAATCAGTTGCAATGAAATGTCCATCTTGGTTTCTGTTCAATGACGGCAAATTTTGAAAAACAAAAATATCTATCTTCAACAGTGTTGCTGTAAAATGTTTTCTGTGTTTACTATACTCCAGCAGGCCGTGATATACGTCTGTCTTCCCCCCCCCCAGTCTATGATGAGTCTCGAATCTTGTTGATTTTTTCACGGCTTCCTTAATGTTACTTGCATCACGAATGCAGTAACATTAGTGGAGTTGTAGAGTTTACTTAATTTTTGCAAATATTTAAAAACAATAATTAACACTGCAATTTAGGTGAAATTGCAGTGGTAAGTTTCCAATTTATAATTATTACTGTATTGAACGTCTCTAAAAATATGTTAAAAGCCTTACTTACTTACTTACAAATGGCTTTTAATTAACCCGAAGGTTCATTGCCGCCCTCACATAAGCCCGCCATCGGTCCCTATCCTGTGCAAGATTAATCCAGTCTCTACTATCATATCCCACCTCCCTCAAATACATTTTAATATTATCCTCCCATCTACGTCTCGGCCTCCCCAAATGTATTTTTCCCTCCGGCCTCTCAACTAACACTCTATAAGGATTTCTGGATTCGCCATACGTGCTACATGTCCTGCTCATCTCAAACGTCTGGATTTAATGTTCCTAATTATGTAAAGAATACAATACATGCAGTTCTGCGTTGTGTAACTTTCTCCATTCTCCTGTAACTTCATCCCTCTTAGCCCCAAATATTTTCCCAAGGACCTTATTCTCAAAGATCCTTAACCTCTGTTTCTCTCTCAAAGTGAGAGTTCAAGTTTCACAACCATACAGAACAACCGGTAATATAATTGTTTCATAAATTCTAACATCCAGTTCCTTTTAGAGCAGACCGAATGACAAAAGCTTCTCAACCGAATAATAACAGGCATTTCCAATATTTAATCTGCGTTTAATGTCCTTCCGAGTGTCATTTACAGTGGCGTAGCATGAAATTTTGAGCAGAGGAAGCTAACTCAAGTTGTCTTTCATGCAATATGAGAAAACGTATTACAAAAATACAGTCTTAAAATAAATAGTAGTCAATTTCAAGTCAGCAGTCGAAGATTGGTTGGAACATCGTAAGTAACACCAATAAGGCATGACCTCAAATGATACGTAGTAAAATATGATTTCACGGTTTACACATATCTCTTAACAAATAGACACGTATACGCATAACATTAGCTCACTCCCTGTCATACTTAGAGAAATCACAATATTAGTATCATTACGTAAGTATGCGTCTGTCTTTTGGTTGTGTCCTTCATTGACAGCAAGGGAGTCGGTAATTTGTTTTTTAAATCACACTTTTGTTCGTAAGTCAGTCTTGATAATACAATTGTCCTAAAAAAAATTCAAGTAAATTAGTGCCAGGAACTGTTATTTCACTCATTATTTATCATATCAGCCACAATGCACACTAACACTTCAACTGAACACAACTGACGAAAAGGGATAACTCGGAAACTACTTATTTTAAATGTTAAAGCTAGCTTCTTGTGAGCCTTGCGACTAGGGTAGTTTAGTTAGAAAGGGATGGAAAATCTGCGGGGTGCATTACACAGAAGAAACCAGTCTGCTTGGAAGCTGGTGTGTGCAGGCTTCTTGTTTACTGCTGCATCACAATCATCCTGAGCTGCCGCATCACAATATTTAACGCGTAAATAAAAATTCTATTAAAATTAATAAATAATTTTCTCCATAAACTGCCGGTTTATTTTGAAATTATTATTAACTGGGGAAGCTAAGCTTTTTAGCTTACATTGACGCTACGCCATTGGTCATTTATATGTTCTACTGTTGCTCCAAGATATTTGAATTATTTCATGTCTTCAAAGGATAAATTTCCTATTTTTATATTTACATTTCCTACAATATTCTGGTCACGAGACATAATCATATACCTTGTCTTTTCGGGATTTACTTCCAAACGTATCTTTTTATAGCCTGTAGTAATAGGCGTATAATATAGATTTCTCAAGAAAATAATACCTATATGGAAACATTTCAAACCCATATTTTCATGCCTTTCATTTATGTAATCTGATAAATATAGCAGGGTTTCACAGATAAGGCTTTTCGCTTCTTCCCACTATTCACAGAATAAACGCAAGGAAGACATTGATGCCTGTCTTGTACAGTAGCGCAGCATGGATTTGCTAAAAAAATTCTTAGGGTTTGCTTAATGCAGTTTACAGAAACAACAATCTTCGTCACCATCTGATCTCCGATGTCCATCAATGTCTCGTATAACTCTGCCCATGTGGAGTAACAAATAATGTTATGCATAGAGTAGGACTGCCTATTTAATTGGGCACTATATCGTTGAATTCCACGCCTTTTTTTAGGCAATGTACGTCATTTTGAACGTTGGATTGATCAGAAATACTTGCCGTCCATCTATTACAAAGTCTGTAGTTCGAATAAGAAGAAATACTTACTTACTTACTTACAAATGGCTTTTAAGGAACCCGAAGGTTCATTGCCGCCCTCACATAAGCCCGCCATCGGTCCCTATCCTGTGCAAGATTAATCCAGTCTCTATCATCATATCCCACCTCCCTCAAATCCATTTTAATATTATCCTCCCATCTACGTCTCGGCCTCCCTAAAGGTCTTTTTCCCTCCGGTCTCCCAACTAACACTCTATATGCATTTCTGGATTCGCCCATACGTGCTACATGCCCTGCCCATCTCAAACGTCTGGATTTTAAGTCCCTAATTATGTCAGGTGAAGAATACAATGCGTGCAGTTCCGTGTTGTGTAACTTTCTCCATTCTCCTGTAACTTCATCCCGCTTAGCCCCAATTAATATTTTCCTAAGCATCTTATTCTCAAACACCCTTAACCTATGTCCTTCTCTCAGAGTGAGAGTCCAAGTTTCATAACCATACAGAACAACAGGTAATATAACTGTTTTATAAATTCTAACTTTCAGATTTTTGGACAGCAGACTGGATGATAAGAGCTTCTCAACCGAATAATAACACGCATGTCCCATATTTATTCTGCGTTTAATTTCCTCCCGAGTGTCATTTATATTTGTTACTGTTGCTCCAAGATATTTGAATTTTTCCACCCCTTCGAAGGATAAATCTCCAATTTTTATATTTCCATTTCGTATAATATTCTGGTCACGAGACATAATCATATACTTTGTCTTTTCGGGATTTACTTCCAAACCGATCGCTTTACTTGCTTCAAGTAAAATTTCCGTGTTTTCTCCTGACATATTCACGTCATCTGCATAGACAAGAAGCTGATGTAACCCGTTCAATTCCAAACCCTGCCTGTTATCCTGAACTTTCCTAATGGCATATTCTAGAGCGAAGTTAAAGTAAAGGTGGTAGTGCATCTTCCTGCTTTAGCCCACAGTGAATTGGAAAAACATCAGATAGAAACTGACCTATACGGACTCTTATTGTAGGGATTCGTAACAAGCAGTTTTTACTGTGATGGGTTGTTAGCCCTTCGCCCAACCCCCAAGCTGGAGGACCACCCCTTATCGGCTGTCCACGACTGCTTATTCAATATACTGTATTCGCAGCTACCCTACATATCTGGAGGCCGTCTCCTCTATCCGCAACCTGAGGACGCGCCATGCCGTGGTGATAGGGACCCACCATACATGGATAAGAAGAAATAAAATACCATAAAGCCATAAACATGTTCTGGTCAACATTTATTTAAAATATAATTACATAAATAGCCTGTAATTATTTTATTATAGCCAATCATGTACGCTTGCATTGATACCAGAAATATATTCTGAAAATAAATTTCCTTGTTTCATTTTCAGTTTCTGAATTCAATTTTGGTTCCTAATTCACATTTCCACACAGTTATACTGCTTGCTTTCGAGATACATCCTTTCAAAGTATAACTGTATGTTCGGTAGAATTACTACCATGAAAAATCACAGAACATATCTCGCAAATTGTTTATTGCAAAATAATTTTTTTATTTCTAAACTGTCCAATTGTGGTATTCTATATTTTACAATGTCAATTTTTTATTTTCCACCTTTTCTTATCTTAATGTTTTTGGATTTATATTAACGTTTTCGATACTCAGTGTGTATCATCTTCAGATATGTATGTCAATATGTGTTGTGAAGACCTAGCCTCTTACGGTCTTACTAATAAAAACTCTATATACAGACGTTTAACTGTCTTATACTTATACAATGAGTAGCTCGTTTATAAGTCGTGTGTAAATTCCTTACTAATAATCACTACATACGTCGTGTATAACAGCAAAACTGTTACACAGCTACGTCATAGTTTCGTCATTACTTCGTTACGAAAGGTAATAGAATATCTGAGGTTCTCTACTGCATCTGGTAGAGCGCTCTAGTGTGGCGTGTTAAATATCGATAGTACAACTGGCTCTAATCGATTACCACACTACATTTTGGTCAAAGAGTACAAGCTACAGCAATATTATTCTAATAATTCTATGATCTTTGGTTTGTTCTTCTGTGGTTACAAGGTAAACATCATCATAAAATGACAGTCGATACGAACAGCTGTTAGACGGGCGGCCATTTTTTCCCTATATACAACGCTTAAACAAGGTTTTTCGTGTATATAACTACTGCAAAGCAATTCCCATTGTATAGTTACAGGCTGTTTACACGTCCATAGCTTATTCACGGTTTATTAGTAACGTTTTCTGTCTCAACTCTACATAAGTCTCGTATAAAAAGTATACACGGTTTATTAGTAAGACTGTTATTGTGTAGTGGGTTATTCACGTGCGTGTGACCTATCATGATTTCTTAATTTAGCTAAAATTACTATAAATGTACTTGATGCAGTGTGTGGTTGCTTGTTATGATTCTGTGAAAATTCTTTCTTTTGAAAGCACACATAGATAAATAGGAAATTATGTTAAAACCAATATTATGACACTTAAATATAAACAAGTAAAATATACAAGTGTCATAACATTGGTTTTAACATAATTTCCTATTTATCTATGTGTGCTTTCAAAAGAAAGAATTGTAACAGAATCATAACAAGCAACCACACACTGCATCAAGTACATTTATAGTAATTTTAACTAGATTAAGAAATCATGATAGGTAACATGCACGTGAATAACCCACAACACATATTGACATACATATCTGAAGATGATACACACTGAGTATCGAAAGCGTTAATATAAATCCAAAAACATTAAGATAAGCAAAGGTGGAAAATAAAAAATTGACATTGTAAAACATTAAGCTTATCGGCATCTCCAAAATGAAACTAGTATTCTATATTGCTTTCATGCTGTGTACTTTGTTTTTCTTTGATATTGTAATTGCGAAATGTATCATATCGTAATAATAGCATGTCTTTATTTGATTCCAGAGACTGTACAATGCAATATAGAAACATGTCATGTAGGTTACATCAGAAGTACATAATGAAATATAAAACACATATAAATACCGGTACCATTACTAAACAATAACTTACAAATATGAGATGTAGAAATTACATACAATCAATATAAGTTACTGTATACAATGTAAGCCAAGTCAGATTCAACGCAGTGTTCCTTTCTGTATTTAATTCTCTGTTATTGTAATCAAAATAAGATCATTTGCGTATAATAAAATTGTATGTAACCGTAATTGAAAAATTGTAGCTTTATGTAAGAGCGGGTTAGATTAGAACACGACCGTAGGAAGTTGTAGCACCCATGAGTGCAATGAAGCTAGTTTTGAAATTAGTCGTATGCGATATTTTATCTACGTGTTGTGTATTCTGCTAAAATTAGGAGACAATAAATTCGAAATATGACTGTTAAAATCTTGTTGCTTTATAAAAGGTGCGGCAAAACATCCTCCCTAATTTAAAGTTTACGTAAAAAACAGATGGATCAAAATAAAGAAACTGTATTAATATGAATGATATCTAAACAGCGGGAAATTTAAGTTTACATGCGTTGCCATAGCGATATCAAATAACATGCGCAAAACAACAAGAATTGAATATGACACTGAATACACGGAATTGACATTAAATTAGTGCAAATTGTAATCTGTAACGAATTACAATCATCCCGTGGACGGGTGAAGAACGTGCTTACGCTATGGTATCGTTTCTGGTAAGTGGTAATTCCGTTATCGCTGCTCAGTGCACAGTGGTACGGATTGCGATTCTAGCCGGAACAAAATCAATTTTCACATGTTCTCATTTTTATGCGTGTCCTATCTCAAGTTGTTGCTAATGAATCACAGAATGCTTATTCTATGAGAAAGAAGCTTTGACACTAAACATACGGACGTCACACAATGATGTTGACGAGGATTCCCTTCCGTAACCAGTTTTATTGCTCAGCCACGCTGAAATAGTGTAAGAAGCAAGCTTGTTTTCTGTGATCTGGGAGTGAAACATTTTGTGATTCTGAAATGGAAAATGAAGAACAAGGTTGGTAGATAATTATTATATAAATTTTATGTTCATAATAACTTTGAATTTTTAGAAACGGCATGCTAACTTAACGGCGGGAATGCGATTTTTTAAAACTATTTCTCAAAGTAAACGTTGACTTATAATAGGAAGAGTCACACAGAGTCACATTTATTTTTATGTCAGAATGTAGGTTTAAGTGTGCACTTTAAGACTTACCTAGTTTCATTTGCTCCTACTGACCGCTCTGCATGTGGCTAATTTTTTTCAGACTCGGAACCGCTACCGGTAATTTCGCGCCGTGATGTATTTACAATACTTACCAACAAAAGTGGCGACTTGAATGAACTATATAGATATGTTTTGAACATATTATGTATTGAAACATGTGATTCTAATAGTGAGAAGTGCATTCATAATATTTTGAAAAATATTCGAAATAATTTTAACAGACGTTGGATGCAGTGTCACCGTAAAAAGGATTATTTTCTAAAAAAACATTGTTCTTGGCAGGTCAGAGGCAACAACAAAGATATTTTTGAAGCTAGAAAACAGGGGATTATTTCTAGATTTCGCTCTAAATTAGGTCTTCTTATTGACAAACCGAAATCTGGTGGCCCTGGGACATCAAATGATGGAAATATAGCACGTTGGTTTTTTTGAAAACCCACAAATTACAGCCAATATTATGGTAATTAGTAAGACCTCATTCACAGATTTTCTGTAATTTTATGCACCATTTCATGTGGGTATTCAATTGAGGCGTTTGAGAAGTACACCAATGATACAGCCCATTTATATGTACAATAGATATATCCATGGTACTACATGCCATCCAGCATGCATAAAATACTTACACATGTAGAAAAAATTACAGAAACTGCGATACTTCCTATTGGGATGTTATCTGAAGACGCTCAAGAGGCAAGACACGAACATTTACAAAAGTACAGGTTAGACCACGCTAGGAAGTGTCCTCGTGAGAGAAACTTAGATGTCCTACACATGTTGTTAGTGTCTTCTGATCCCATCACATCCCAGATCAATCGACATCCAAATACAAGAAAATCAAAAATGTAATTTGAGGTAATTAAACTGCTACAAGTACTAGCTGCGAGTGCCAACAACAGCACTGCTCAACTGCAACCCCAACATGAGGACGACACTAGCGCTAGTGGTTCAGACACTTCTGGAGATACAACAGACGCTTCAGATTTCTAAACATGAGTCATAAAATTTACTACATATATTACTTTTCTCTTCATAGTAGTCTGTAAAATAATTTCTATTTACTTTAATTTTTTATTTGCATTAGTTGTATGCAATTTCTATTACTTTACGATTCTTTTTTAATAAATAGGCATTCTATATTAAAATAATAATTCTCATACAAATATTTCATCAAATGTCATAATAATTTACCTTCATTTTGCTATTTTCAACGATTCGAAAGGAATTTATCAATATTAGATTTTGTTCCGGCTAGAATCGCAATCCGTCCCACTGTGCAGTGTGCTTTTCGGAGACGTTTCCAGATTCCCCCTCGTGGGGGAGTTCCAGATCGGAAAAGCATTAACTAGTGGGTATCAAACTTTAGAGAAAGTGGTGACTTGATTAAAAAGGGAGGAGGAAGGCCACGCAGCGTTCGGACTCCAGAAAACATTAATACAGTAAGGCGTTCATTTCAGCAGTCTCCAAAGAGATCTGCTAGAAAACACGCTAGAACTCTTCAGTTATCTGATCGGAGTGTGCGTCGAATTTTGCACCATGACTTGCGATTTCAACCCTACAAGATGGTCGTTGTTCAAGAATTGTTTTAACACGATTATGAAAATCGTGTGAGGTCGCTTAATTTCTTCACGTGACGACGTTCCCTGGCCAGCACGATCACCAGACCTTGCACCCTGGGGGCACTTAAGGCTGAGGTGTTCAAACATCGGCCGAGAACTTTGCCAGACCTACGAAATGCAATACAGGAAGAAATTGGTCTTATTCCTCAAGAAATGCTAGTTAGAGTGATGGAGAATTTCCGAAGTCGCATTCAACAATGCATTGATAGTGAAGGACACCACTTGAGAGACACGTTATTCAAAAAATGAAAAATTCCCACTGTTAAGATACCATTCATATTAATAAAGTTTCCTTATTTTGATATATCTGTTTTTTATTTAAACTTTAAATTAGGGAGGATGTTTTGCCGCACCCTTTACAATCCAGGATTCAACGTTAGGGTTTCTTAGTAACCATACTATAGCAACTTAACATCAACAAGAATTGTTGTAATTGCCATTTTAGTCACTTAAATAATGCAGAAAGGAAGCTAAATATATAAGATTTTTCTTACACCAGAAGATAATGGAGAAGCGACAAAATATAGATCCACTATAGACTTACTGCTGGAGAATTCAAGAAAGTTATACGAAACAACGTATAAACGATTTAATAGAACCTTGGAAGAAGAAGAAAAAGAAGAAGAGGCCGGAAATGTATGTAGCACTCAGTCCAGCCCACATCATGACGTAGGGTGGATTTCTCTCCACTTCTTTACCTCCAAAAGACGATGTATAAGATTATTCAAAAGTAAGTTCCCATTTTGAAAGGTGGCTATATATTTTTTTAAATAATAATAATAACCTTTCTGTTATATATTTTGTTACAATAACGCCACAGAAATAGAAAAATAAAAATAAATAAATAAAAAATTATTTGATTAACAATATTTTCACCGTTACAATTACACATATATAAAAACTAAATATAAACATTTACATAGAGATAAAAAATTTTATAGGAGAAAAAGTTCGTCCAAAGGGCTGGACTCTGGAAGAGTACCCAAAACGCTCATTGCATTTGAAATGGTAATCTGTCAAATTTTTAGATTACACAAAAATAAAAACGCCAATTTGTTCGTAAAGAAATGAGATTATATTAAAACCGGAAAAAATTAAATATGGCCACCATCGTTTTTTTCAATAAGAAATAGTCTTTCTTCTATGCTATAAACGGCATTAGTAAGCACATTCCTAGGGATGTTTTCAATGACATCCGATATTGACTGTTTCAGTTCCTCACGTGTAGTAGGTCCACTAAGAAATATCTTTTCTTTTAGACAACCCCATAACCAGTAGTCAGCTGGATTATGTCTGGTGACCTAGAAGGCCAACTGTTCGGAAAATGCCTACTAATTACACGATCGCCAAATGTGTTGCGCAATAGTGTTTTTACATTGTTGTGTATGTGAGTTGGAGCGCCGTCTTGCATTAAAACAATGTTTTCGATTTCATGATTCTGTAACGCTGATATTAAAAAATCTTGCAACATTTGAAAATATCGCTGCCTGGTTACCGTCACTGTTTTTGCTTGTCCGTTTTCAATTTCTTTATAGAAATACGGCCCTATTTTGAAATGTGTCGTAAAATCACACCAGACAATAATCTTGATATCATATAAAGGTAAAACCATTGTAAAATTATTACAATTACTCTCCTACAACTGCTGTCAGTATTCTGAACAATTATTGTTTATACACGAGTGACACAGTTACCATAGCAACGAAACACGCATAGATAAAAAAAAACACACAGCCTATTCCACAAAGGTGTGATTCTACTGCACATTATTAATAAGTTATTAGTAAAAGTTCTTGTATATTATGAAGTTGCAACTTCAATGTACAGCAGTATAGTACTAGTTAAAAATATTATTAGTGGCATCGTAAAACTGTATGACGAAGGAACGGAGGAATGGCTATTTGCCGTGACTAACGAGAAAGACAGGCTACGGCGTGACGTCACATTCATAGTCATAACATGGCCAACATTGAACAAGTTTATATATAAAAGCACGTTTAACATGAGTTCAATATAGCAATTCTTTTGTTTTTTTAGAACTTTGAGCATGTCTTTATATTAGGCGATTGTCAAGATGGCCATGACTAGACCATAATAACCATGTGACTCCGATTCGTGCCGAAAGCCACGCTGTTTGCCACATGACGTCATATTTTGAATTAGCTTACGTCCACATCCTTGGTAATAAATTATTATTTCAGATTAGAAAAAGGTTTGCTATCATTCCTACAATATCTATCCGAATTATTTTATCAGGAATACTTTATCATGAATTTGTCAAAATTTAAACGTAAAATTCCACTTGCCTCGACTGTCGCTAGGAAGGTTCCATTATGCTAGCATTGCAGGCAACTAGTCAACCTTTTAATGCTTTTGTTAGCAGGTTTGACAAACTGTGAGTGGACCTGCAAGTACATTGTGCATAGTGCTCTCTCCCTTCCCCCCGTGCTTTCTCACTTGCTCCTCCCCAAGACAACCACCGCTCACGTAGTAACTCGGTCAGGGTTTCCGTTCGATTTGTCAATCTATAGCCGATAACGATTTACTTCGATTCGTTGTATGTTCTATTATATATATATATATATATATATATATATATATAAATGTTAGTGAAAAGTCCTTCTACTTCAAGTGCACTTAACCTAAAACGCTCATTGCACTCAATTACAGAGTCAAAATGGAAATTTATTCTTCCTTTGTATGCACGGATATCCTCCCTTACTACACATTTCAGTCAACTATTTCCTTGAAAGTTCACCGTTATTTGAAGCTATCAATATTCCTTCAGTTGTAGAGAAATCTGTAGACTGCAAATTACAACACACTGACTAATATTAATACTGTAAATTTTATTAGTAACAACAATGTAATTTATTCGTCACAACAATAATTCCTTTCTACAATTCACCTTAAACGCTCTCGTCAACAATTGGATCTTCACTCAACACAGTATTCGTTATTGCACTCCACCGACGACAATGACAATTTACTTGGACTATTACGCACAACAATGAACTGTTAATCTTAACTAATATTTACAAAGCACTATTTACAAATCAGAACTACCAGTTCTCAGTTCACAGTTCTTCTATCTCAGTCACTCGAGTTCACGGTATCTCGAACCACAGACCTTCAAAGACAGTTCACTGTACTCGAACTCGGGTCCCTCCAACTGCGGTCCACTGCACTCGAACTCAGTTCCCTCCAACTGCGGTCCACTGCACTCGAACTCAGGCCTTCGGATGCTGACGCAGATGCGGGCGCACACTCGAGTCGAACTCCGGCTGGCTTGCTTGCTCTGGCTTACTCACTGACTGAATAACTGAAAACTGGAAACTGCTGTCGTTCCTTCGCGACCGTAATTTATAACCACAGCGACGTAGCCTCGAAAATTCGCGAGTCTTCCACTTCGACGGATTTCTGGAATAGTCGGGAAGGTCGTTCCACATTCACTGCGTTAAGTAGCAGCTGCGCGCGCAGCCTCCCCTCGCGTATAGGCCCCTTTCCCCTTTCCCCGTGAAGCCCGCGCGCCATCCCAAAGTGCTCCGCGCGATCTTCTCTCTTGCGGGACGCTGGTCGTGAGTTCGAATCTCACGTCGCTGTCACATTGCTCCCTCCTTAGGGCTGCTCGTCCCGGGCAGTCCCTTGGTAGGCTGCTAATCGGTCCAGATGCACCACCATCATCTTCCCTCGAGGTTGTCGCTGGATGCGGTACACCACGTCGTTGATCCGGGTCACCACGCGGTATGGTCCATCCCAGGCACGCTGCAGCTTTGGTGATTTCCCTTTGGTCCTGGTAGGTCGATACAGCCACGTCGCTGTCACAATACTTACGTAGAACAGAACAATGAAAAATCGTTTGTACTGTTATAAGTATGAAATAATAAAGTATAAATTTAAATCATTTTTGTGGAACACAATTCTAGAAATAACTATTAGTTACAGCTTACTTGTATTAGACCAGTGATCGCCAAAAGCTGTGTAGCGACACATGCCCCTGTCTCCACTCAAGCGTAACCATGACATCATATCCCCACCTTCTCAGCATATTCCGAATCTCACCGGTCCGGTGGCATCAATGACGTCACGTTGCAGCGAAATAAGGAACAAAACTGCTGGAAGTATCGATGCTGTCATGGCGACTGTACAAGTTGTTGTCTGTGCTACGCTAGCAAAATTTTGTGAAATTTCCGTACTGCCGTCTCGTTCAAAGAAAAGATAGCATAAACAATTTATTTCTTGAACCGGTAGTAATAACTGGTCCGTTGACATGTTCGCTCATAAGCCATTAACATATTGTTTTTACGTTGTGCTCATTACAAACAATACAGCAGAACTAAAGCAGAACACACCGCCATGACACAACAGTGCACGATGTTATTCGTCTGCTAATTCCCGCCCTATAGAACAACCAATCAGATTCACTGATGGCGGCTGCCACCACCTCTGCAAGTTGATGGCACCGGTGCGACACCGGTGGAGCATCAATGACGTCATCGGTGGAATTCGGAACACCGTGATGCCATCGGATTGCTCACCGGTGAGATTCGGAATACGCTCTCTGTTTACAGCCATCACTTCGATATAAGTAAAGACATTTATCAGCAGCGGACGTACGCATGAAATGTTACAAGTGTGTAGGATAATATGTTTCGATGTCTTTTCGAAAACAGATAGTAAGTAAAAACTTAATTTTAAGGAGCATGGAAGGAAAAGTATTTATTTTGTGCAGATGGCAAAAATATGAGATAGTTTGTTGTAAAATTTTAAATGAAGTATAAAAGAACAATGTAGGCTACGTTGTCATTATTTTTCTTGTTATGAAGACTACCACGCCCTTACCTGTAACTTGAATAATAAACGAACAATAAAAAGTAACGGCTTCTATGCCTTAATCGGGGTAAAATACTTCGACGTTTTTTTCGACGTATGTAGTGTAATTTGTATATTTCGTTAATAAATCGTCGTCGTCGTCTTCCTAACAAGTATTAGGCCAAGTGGCCTGTTACGGTCTCAAACTAGAATTTTCAGTCCATCTCTTCTTTGGACGGCCTAGAGATCTTTTGCCATACGGATGGTAATGAAACAGTGCTTTTGGAATTCTGCATCGATTCATTCGTTCGAGATGACCCTTCCACTGAAGTTGATATTTGCTGATGAACTGCATAATGGGTTCTATTTGAAGTTCTTGCATTATGTCCTCATTCTTTTTATGATCCCAGCGAGTATATCCAGCTGTTGCTCTCATGAACCTCATCTCACTTGCTGTTATTCTACTGACTTCATCCGAGGCTTCTGTTGAGACTTGAAAGCAATGTGAAAATGACGCTCAACGGGCTGCTAGCCCAGAGAGGTTCTTCGTTAATAAATAAACAATAAAAAGTATTGGCTTCTATATTTTAATCGGTGTAAAATACTTCCACTTTTTTTTCTATGTATGAGTGTAATTTGAATATTTCATTAATAAATAAACAATAAAAAATATCGGCTTCTATGTCTTAATCGGAGTAGAATATTTCAACATTTTTTTAAGTACGTAGTGTAATTTACAACTTCGTGACCAGCCTGGTACGTTTTTCTAATTTCAAATTACTGCTGATGTAAAGTGCACGCTCTTTCCATGTTAAATAATAAAATAAATTTATGTTATTTTATTAATAATACAAAAATAATTAATAGGAGGATAAAAAATTAACACGGAAAAAAGTGTGTATAGTTAATAGTAGAAGAATATTATATTGCTTTTGTTTTTTGGTCACAGTCCGTCTCTGCACTGTTATTCACTGCATTACCTGAGGAGATACCCACTCCACTCTTCTCCCTGCGATAGTGGTGTGCGGGTTGCATTTCTATTACGTCACAATTTCGTGGTGTTTGGCAACCATACTTTGTGGAGTAGGATCCTGGTCATCTGTAGGATAACTAGTGATTCGCGTAACAATCTTCATCTACAAGCAGTGAGAATTATAATAAAATAAGCCGCTACTGCCCTCAACAGCGTGGACCTGCAAATGCGACAGCTTTAGGAATTGAGTCAAACTGCCTGATGTCAAGCTAAAGCGAGGGAGTCCTGCTTAATGGACCTACCAATTATTAGGATATACGCAGCAATCCAAGCGTGAACCGTTCGCCTATCCTGTGTTAAAAGTACGATGATGATGATGTTGTGTAGTTGACTGTTTGATGATGATGTTCGGACAGAATTCCCGGGGCGTTTGTGTTTAGTCGGGGGATGTTTTGTGGGGGATGATAGTGGTAATATTAGCACAACGGGTGCGATGGCTGCAGTACCACTAGAGAGTACTGTGCAGTTGCAGTGCGTCGGGGTGTGAAATAGCCCAGGGGATGCATCAAGGGGATGAAGCATGACCTCCCCCTTATAACCACGCGGGAGACCCTAGAAAGTGTATTTAGTGGTCGGGATATGACATGCCATCAGCTTAGAGTACTCTATTAACAGTAACTAAATCCACTGCTATATTTTTTAATAATGACGTGATTTTAGGGGTGGCAATTTATTAACCCTGATGGGAAAATACCCCTCATTTTAAGGGTAGGACGATAATGAAGTGTACCTCTGCATAAAATATTTGGCCAATTCCATGGAGGTTGCATATTTTTAAATATTATAACTATAAAAATTACCTATAATTTTGATAATACATGGAAAGTAACTTTTAACATATTATGTAATGTCGCATTAGTTTAACCGTGATGTAAACAAAGTGGAGAAAGAATTATCCCCCACTCAGTTCAAAATTGCGTGCGGGTTAGATATGTGGCAGATCTGTATCCACTTGGTGTGCACTCACAAGAAATAGCTTCATTGAGTAAGAACTGCATTTGTGTTTATGTCGGTCAGTGGATTACCCAAACATTGCATGGCATACATTACTTTAAATATTAAACTACTAGTCAGTATTTTCTAATAGTGCCATACATTTAGGGATGACAATTTCATTAGCCATGATAAGCAAATGCCCCTCTTTTCTAAGAAAGGAAGTTTTAAGTACTGTAAATTACATCACAAAATAGTAGTTATTTATGTATCAAGACTATTATGTTGACTATTTCGTTTATATGACGTCATTCCATTTTCGACCAATGAAGTGTAATGCAATTTTGAATTCAAACCAATCACAGTCAGACATAGCGATAATTTCTGCAGCTAGATTTATCGCTATCAATTTATCGCATAGTCATTCTTTTGTTTAGTCAGTATCGCCAACTGTTTCCCCGTAAATCGATGAGTATGAATCCATTAATATGCATCTACACCAGTCTTGCGATGGAGACTAATATTTGCGGGCGAGAGCTATTTTATGCCCGCTGCGCGCGCGCGGAGCTCTTTTACCTGTAAACATTGCTAAAGGATGTACAGATCTTAGAACACAGCGCATCATGACGGAACGGAAGCGCTTAAAGCTTTCAAGTAAGAGTGGAAGATACAATATTTATGCTTCGAACATGGTGATGAAGTCCAGTGTTTGTTGTGTAAAAGAAATATCATTTGCAAAAAAAGCAACATAAAACGGCATTATGAGACGCAACATGAAAAAAATATAGGCAATATTCAGGAGAAAAGAGAAATAAATTGATTTCGAAATTGACATAGAAGGTAAATTAATTTACATTCGGGTCAGTAGATAGTATCTAGATTTCTTTTATTTTTTATTTTAAATGTATTATTGATGTTTTATTTGTTGCTTGTTTCTGGATATTTACTTTTATTAGACTACGTGTTTCTTTAATTTAGAAATAATATTTTATCTTTGATTGCACTTTAACTTATACTATTACTAAGCTCAAAATGCTAATTCACTTTTATTCCAATAACTATTGTCAGGATTTTTAGCAAATATGAACTAAACATTTTGAAAACTTTGATGCAAGGAGCTTTTTTAGTAACGTCAATATAAAATATATTTAAAAATATAATTTCAAAACTATTAGACCTAATTGCACCAAATTTTGTACACATGATATTATTATAGATCTGTTTATATAGTTTAAATTTCACAAATTTTGGCCGAAATTGTGGAAAGTCATACATATCCCCTTAAATGATTGACCCCAAAAATTACGATGGCTCTCAATATCTTAATTTAATCAATTTGTTTTTTTCGTGTTATGTGCATCTCACAAATCACTCTAAGAAAACTCATTACATAATCACGACTGGAGAGTAAGGACTACATTTTCACAATCACACAATCAATATACTCTATTTCAATCAATATTGCCATTATTATTTTTTCAACAAATAGGCCTACTCAAACGTACTTAGAGATCACACACGTCGAGCAGGTAGACCCTATTAGTTTCTCCTAACCAATGAAGTGAATTATTTACATAATAAATCATTGCTTTTAACGATAAAATGGTTTACATACAATTAACTTTTCCTATTTCTCTTTTTGTTCCTAAAAGACTCTTCCCTTTGCGATTTGTTTATATATGTACATGTATATTAAATAACTGAGTAATTAGCCCTATTACATAGCCAGAAATTTAGTAACGCAAGTTATTGTAATAATTGCTGCCTTTATTTGCGCATGTGCATGTACATCCCTGTTGTCTACGTTACAGTGGATGCGCTATACGCTCGTGATCAAGGTCGAGCTCTTCTACCATGACTGGGAGCTAATATCGTCTCATCCCTGATCTACACTTTTCTTTCAACTCTACGCATTTAAGCAATGAATGCAATATTGATATTTATTATTAATTAATATAGCTAATTACGCAGTGAAGACGACGTTCAAAACGGCTCACCATGTGGACACAAAATCTTCATGCATCTTAATTGAACGTACGTTTTGAACTCGATTCTTTCAATATTCTTTCCAGATTGCATGCATACGCTCATGGAAAATTGAACTGTGTAGATGCAGCTTCAGTCCCGTTACACACTACAGCGAGAATGCGTTTGTCGAGCTATGGAAAATGCTTTCCTGTAGCACGGAGTAATGGTCGAAATAAGGCATAGTTGACATTGGCCCCGCTCCCACAGGTAACCTAACCTAATTTAGCCTATCAAATTTGTTTTACGTGAATGAAATTGAACAATTAATAGAAAGTCAGATGTTCAAATATCAAACTCAAAGACCTTGTATAGTATTATATACAAGGTCTTTGATCAAACTGCCTTCCGTATGGCGCGTAATAAAATTTGTGTTTTTAATTACCTGTACAGGGATGGTATAGCAACATAAGTTATGTCTCGCTGTAGTATGAATACATAAGCATTGCTAGCCGTTTCCACACATATTACATAGTTCATGATTCTCGGTGTAGTGTATAATGTAACGATGAAGTACTAAATATAGTGAGAAATCTTACTTCCACATCTACATCTTCATCTTCTAATCCCATGTCCATTGTAGGCTATCTGAAGAGAATTACACTCCTTCATTCAGATTTGATAACTGCTTTTTCAGCAATTCATTTAATATATTAATCAGGTTACTTGCAATTATATTATAAGATGTTTAAATTATATTATGATTTCACCAGGTAATGAAAATGTATTTCTGTTATAATAAGCGCAGTACATGTAATTAACATTGTTAAACCTGTATTTCGCTTTTCGGAATTGGCATCACTGAATAACATCCAATTTCTTTATTGCAGTAATCGATATTCATCTATTTTAACTTCACAATGTCTGAATAGGTGAAGTATTCGTAAATATATAATTATTAACATTTTGTGAGCGAATTTTAGGGATATATTATTTACATTTTTATTTTATTCACGAGACTGTCCTAATAAATGTCACTCGAGGTCTGAAATTTTCCAGATAAATCCACTCGCTTCGCTCATGGAACAGATTTACTAAACGAGGGCCTGTGGCCAGAGGCTTTGTAAGTTGCCCAAGGTGTATTAATTAGACCTATTAATAATTCCCGAGTTGCATAAAATAATTTATATCTTACTTCTTTACTAGAAAAGGAAATAAATACAGTATTAATATATCACATTAATTTGATGAAATGTTTGTCAATTTTATATACATCAGAGTTAACAATGAAGTTACTAATAAATGGTAACCAGGAAGTTTAATAATAGTGGAAAGTAACGATAAAAATTGTCGACGTACCGTAAACTGGGGTTACTTTGAACACAGAGGATACCTTGAACATTTTTTTTAGAAAATCCTATTTAGGTTTCTACATGCTGCACTTGTTATAGATGGAGGTAAATTATCATAAAATCATTCTTATACCAAATTTACCTCCATCTATAACAAGTGCAGCATGTAGAAACCTAAATATGATTTTCTGAAAAAATGTTCAAAGTTTCCTCTCTGTTCAAAGTAACCCCAGTTTACGGTACTCCGCGATTGCCATCTAGCGGTTCGGTAAGATAACTAACAGTAGTGGCCATGGGAGTTATATTATGTTTTGCTACAAACCATGTTTTATCTTTATTTCTTATGTCTTATAATTTAAGGAAATTGCTGGAATTGCTGTTATTTGTGCCATATACGGTTGTTTTAACTATCAAATTCAAAGTGAACGGAAATCATTTTACAGGTTTCCCAAAAACAATTAAGTGTACCAGTGTATGGGTAGCCCTGTTGATGTTATGAATGATTCGGATATTGTAGATGATGAAGAAATAAACTCTCTCATCTATTAAAGCTGTTCTTGACATTCAGTATAACATGGTCCATATGAGTTGTACTGAATTTTACAAACTTACGTGCAGTGAAAAGAAATCAAAGTACCTTGACCAATTAAAGTCTTGTGAAAAGTGTGATTGGTACAAGAAACCCTTGAACAATGTAATAAACAATTTTATGTAGACTGCTACCAGTTTAATAGACTGCATTCGTTCTTGAGTTATACGCCATCAAAAAAGCTTTAGAATATATTCTGGAAACAGAGACTGATAAATCTTATCTTCTTCGCACTGATTCTCAATCAAGTTTACAAGCTCTTCAAGATATATTCTCTACCAACGCACTAATTCAAGAAATACACCAGCTCCTCACTGACTTGATGAAACAAGGACGAAAAATAACTCTAATATGGATCCCTTCTCATCAGGGCATTCCTGGAAATGAAACTGTAGATGCCGCAGCAAAAGAAGCTACACGACTGCCATTACATTTTTTCACATCTAGTCCTCATACAGACGCCATTAAATACATCCTAACCAGAAAACTGCACAACCATTGGCAAACATCATAGACAGAGTCATCATCCAGTAAAATTCACGAAATAGTATAGCATTCCAGATGAAATATCCACTACAGAATTTTAAACGTCAAGATCAAGTAATAATCACCAGATTGCGAGTTGGCCACACCAAAATTACACATTCTTATCTTCTAGACAGAACTCCTCCTCCAACATGCACCAATTGCCACAGTAGGATCTCTGTACGCCATTTAATTTCTGAATGTCCACTATATCACCTTCATCGAGATCAATTCCATATACCAAAAGACTTAACAACAGTTCTATACAACCCATCATTCAGTTCAAACTTAATTAAATTTCTGAAAGCTATCAACATTTACAAATGTATCTAAATGATTATTGTAATACAGTACACGCTATGTAAACTGTAAGAATTGTTTATGTACGTATTGTCGCGATATGACTTCCTAAGTTAAAGCGACATAAAATAAATACATTTAAAAAAAAAAATATATATATATATATATACACTTTTCGGTGTACTAAAAAAGAAATTTCGTTGTTTATAAATAGTGATTTTCACGTGTTCAAGGTCTTGGTAATATCCACTCTCTCTGTTTAAGGATGTAAAACTTTATCCTGGTTTTGTGGAGATAATTTGGTAACCCTACCTCATGGTGACTATAGGGATGTAGGCCTATATTGTTTTCGGATTATCTTCTGTCCATATCTTACGATTTATGAGTGTTAACACCTCCGTTCAATTCGAAATGTGCCTTACCTGACCATTTTTCAATCCATGTAACGTTCGACATCTTCTCAATACATAAGTATATTGCCTATTGCATTCGTAATAACACTGAAAGAGGCCAATTCAAACTCGTAAACGTAAAACCATTATAAAAATTATACAATTACTTTTCCACAACTGCCATCTGTATTCACACCTGTGGAGTAACGGCTAGCGCGTCTGGCCACGGTCGGGGCAAGTTATCTGGTGGAAGTTTTTTCCGGGGTTTTCCCTCAACCCAATACGAGCAAATGCTGGGTAACTTCCGGTGCTGGACCCCGGACTCATTGCACCGGTATTATCACCTTCGTCTCATTCAGACGCTAAATAACCTAAGATGTTGATAAAGCGTCGTAAAATAACCTACTAAAAAACAATTACTGTTTATACAGGGACATCATTTTATTTTTACTAACATTTTCAATATTAACCTGGCTATACCTTTGGATTAATGATTGAGACCCGGAAACACAGTTTGCTACCTCCTTCCACGACTGGAGTTCGATGGTACTGGCGTAAAATACAAACAAATCACTTTACTAGGTATAGGAGGGAAGAAAAGTAGTTCATCCATTTACGTAAAGTAGGAAATATCGCGATTTTGAGTTTGATAATTTTCATTATTTTTTTATTTAATCAAAATACAGTACAGTATTAACAATGAGTGTTTTTACTCACGAACTGAGCTATCCATGTGGACGTATTCATTATGCAGCGTATATTATACTGTCTACAGCACATTAGCGTGCAATATAGAGAATAAAGTTAAATTGAAAAATAACCATAATTATGGATATTTAAACATATTTTTGAAAATGGTGGCCGTCCATTTCGATACAGGCTTCAGATCTTTTATGCCTATTATCGCACTATAGACTATTGCATCTAATTCCAATTACCAGTTTCGTCCTTCATACTTAGTAACTCATGTTAAAATAATTCTGTACCTACTCTATAAAAGAGTACCTTACGTACTGTAAATTCAGTCTTCATTTCTGCCCGACCCGCATAGATAAAATTACTCAGACATGCTATCTACTGTCCGTCCAAGTGGTTATGTCGCAGGATCATAGAAAGGGGGGGAAACGTGATAGTTAATTACTCAACGAGGCCCTTTTATTTAAGTTATTTTAAACAATTGCATAATATTACTTAGACGTCCAATTAATTCCTAACAGAAATTAATGTTTCCAGAAAAGAGCTAAGAAAGCCCAGCCACTAGTCTTTACAGTGGAGCGAGCAGAATCAGGTGGGGGAAATCGGGATGCGACGTAGGCAAACGCACGACAGTACCTGTGCGAAAATATGATTCAATATTGGAAGTTTTCGTCACTGGAAAACGCGAACATATTTCTGAAACGTACTATACTCACTAACTCAGTACTTGGTTCTGTGTGGACAGTTGGAACTTCGTTCGCAGAAGGGGTGGGAGTGAAGTACATTCAAAAACTCAGGTACAATGAAAGTTGAAGTAAAAATAAAATGATGTCCCTGTACAAGAGTGACACAGACCACCTCTGTGGTGTAGGGGTCAGAATGCTGGTCTCTTACGCAGAGGGCCTGGGTTCGATTCCCGGTCGGGTTGAATTTCCTGGTTGAGGTTTTTCAGGGTTTTTTCTCAACCGTAAGGCAAATTCCAGGAAATTCTGGCCACAATATCCCTGAAAATCACCGACCTCATTCATCACCGAAATCATATTCATAACAAATCAGTAATACATATACTGACACTATCTAGTTCACAACAATAGAACCAGTCTCAACAATAGTACACAGGCCTTCGGATTTCAACCAAAGATTAACTCGCGATATGACCAGAGATGTTAAAGCGAGTATAAATAACAGCGAGGGGGGGGGGAAGAGTGACACAGTTACCATAGCAACTAAACAGGCATCGATAAAAAAAACCCACACCTTCTAAACAATAAATGATACCTATATGAAATCAAACTGGTGATATATAGGCCTACAGAAGATACAGCTGTTACAAACTGGGAACTTACTTTTGAATAACTTATGTATTATTAGTCTCCTACTTTTTTTTAATAGAGAGGTTCTTAATATTGTCTGTAACCTAACGTATCTTTATCATCATGGATCGAAATATTATCTACACTATCTTGGAGCTCAGATACAATTGCATCAAATTTAATATTTTGTTATAAAATTACTGATTAATTTTCTTACGTGCCATAAAATCAAATCAGTTAACCTCAATTTTCACTTCATTCCTAATAACTTTTAATGCCATCAAAGCGACTCACAGGAATCGTTTATTATTGTTTGGAATTGTAATGAATATTTTTCATACAACCAGGAGAAACTAGTCGTTGTGCTACCTAATTAACTAAAATGACTGCATATTATCCCGGGATGTTTTTACATCGTTGTTTGTGTATTCTGATCAAAGTAAATGGAGCGATGGGAATGCTTAATAGCCTGTAATAATAAAATTTTTAATCTAGATTAAATCGGGTAGCATGGACACGAGCGCATATTTATAATTACAACAAAGAGGCTAATATTTTGCAACGTCCTTGTTGGCGTTGAAATCAAGCCAAACAAACACTTGAAGCCGTCGTCCATGGTAAACTGTGGTTCACGAGTCATTAATAATTCAGTTACGTTTGTGAAATAATTACGGACCTTTCTATGTTTTTCGCAGTCCTGGAAAATATTTGCGAAATCACAAACATCGTCGTGATAAATCAGATGGTCTTGTCTCATGAAACTCAAGATTTCCTGTCCTTTTAATATCTTTTTGCATTTATCTTCACCCGCTTTGTTGTTCCTCAATTATGGAGAAATTTTGGAGGGTCTATTTCATTTCAATTTATAATACGGGAAGAAACATAATATTTAATTTGACAGAGTGGAAAAGCTTAACAGCTGCTGGTATGAAACTTGACTTAAAAATGTATAATACAGAGTGTAACAAAAGTTTCTGGTACAGTGAAAATTTTAGTTTTTTTTAATACTTGATGGTGAATATCACATTTTCAGCCAAGGATTGCATCACACCACAATCAAGTAGTACTAACACCTACACCATAAAATTTGGTCATGGTTCCTGAGAAATGGAAACTAAACAGCAGAATAATTTTAACATACTGTTACAGAAACTTTTGTTACACTCTGTAATTTCATTAAATCAATACCCTGAATTATAAAATATAAGTAAGGATAGTACAATTTAAACTTAAAATTAAAGAAATCATTAAGACAAAATATCATAGATAGTTAATTTTAAATATAAATTATATTTACTTATGAATATTAGTTATAAACTCTTTCAATTTGTAATTATTCATATTATATTATTACACAGGGCTTTCATTTCAAATCTTTCCAGTCTAAATAACTAATTATTTAAATTGAATTCAATTTAAACAAAAAAAAAAACACGTCAATTTAGATATTGAGGAGGAAGTCTGAAACCAGACTTAATTGCATTTTAGATTTCACCCCCAATTCCAGCCACCCCACATTGAAATTTTAAATGGCACCCCCTTATTTGTGTACTTAAGTATGAAAGAGCATTTTTTTTGTGCACCTCATTCATTTATTTCACATTTTTTGCTGGCAAGAAACAGTTTATTTTGCACTAAATCAAGTGTTCAAAATGTGCTCCATTGTTGGTTAAACAGTAATACAGTCTATTTTAGAACTCTTCCCACGTTTTGGTGTGTTTCCTTACTAATCCGATTACATTCTTGGGTTATTCTATTTTTCAGTTCTTGAATATTCTCAGGTGGAGGAGGTGTATATAAACAACTGATTTCAAATGATCCCATAGCAAGAAGTCAAGCGGCGTCAGGTCTGGAGATCTCGCCGGCCATTCTACAGCACCTCTCCTACCAATCAATTTTCGAGGAAATCTTCTATCCAGCCATTGTCGCGCAGTTACTTCACAGTGTGAGGGAGCTCCGTCCTGTTGAAGATGCAAATTTTGTTCGTCCAACACCAGGTTTCCTTCATTGACTTGGTTCTGTAGCGACAGTGTGATAAGTGGATCAATTACATTTTCTAATATTCTTTTTTAATACAATTTTTCAGTCAGGTTTTCTTCAATGAAAATCGGCCCAACAATATCATCCCCACCGTCAGATATTTTCTGCTAAACGCAAAAGACGCTTTCAGACAAGCAACATCTCACACTTGCGAGCAGTGTTCCGATGTATTCCGGGCAAGAGGGTTACAAAGAAAGAAATAAAGGAAGAAAGAAAGAAAGAAAGAAAGAAAGAAAGAAAGAAAGAAAAAGATAAAAGCAGGAAAAAGGAAGAAGGAAGAAAAGGAAAAAGAAAGAAAGAAATAAAGATAATAGAAAGAGAGAAAAAAGAAGGGAAGAAGGAAACGACGGAAGAAAGAAAGGAAAGAGAGAGAAAGGAGGAAAGGAAGAAAAAAGGAAGAAAGAGAAAAAGATGGAAGGAAAGAAAGATAGAAAGTAAGAAAATAAGAAATTAAGAAATGAAGAAAGAAAGAAAGGAAGAAAGAAAGAAAATAGAAAGAGAGAAAAAAGAAAGGAAGAAAGAAAGAAGCAAACGACGGAAGAAAGAAAGGAAAAAGAAAGAGAGAAAGGAAGAAAGGAAGAAAGAGAAAAAGAAGGAAGTAAAGAAAGCAAGATAGGAAGTAAGAAAATAAGAAAGTATGAAATGAAGAAAGAAAGAAAGAAAGAAAGAAAGAAAGAAAGAAAGGAATAAAATAGAAAGAGAGAAAAAAGAAAGAAATGGAGTAGGAAACGACCGAAGAAAGGAAGGAAAAAGAAAGAGAGAAAGGAGGAAAGGAAGAAAAAAGGAAGAAAGAGAAAGAGAAGGAAGGAAAGATTGAAAGATAGAAAGTAAGAAAATAAGAAAGTAAGAAATGAAGAAAGGACGAAAGGAAGAAAGTAAGGGAGGAAGAAAGAAAGAAAATAGAAAGAGAAAAAAGAAAGAAAGGAAGAAGGAAACGACGGAAGAAAGAAAGGAAAATAAAGAGAGAAAAAAAGGAAAGGAAGAAAAAAGGAAGAAAGAGAAAAAGAAGGAAGGAAAGAAAGAAAGATAGAAAGTAAGAAAATAAGAAATGAAGAAAGAAAGAAAGAAAGGGAGAAAGAAAGACGCTAAGTAACATAGTAAATGATACATTGTCGTTAAATAACTAAATAAGAAAAAGGGGCATAATATGGTGAAAGGTGGATATTCTTAACAAGGAGAAAAGTGAATGTGTGTCCCTATCTTGGAGATTTGCTGGAGATTGAGCGGTGATTCTGGCTTCCAGACGAGATAGGCTAATCCACGGCTGGGCAGCAAGAGCGGATTCTACTCTCTCACGGGGAGCCATATGATTTCTCTTCATCCCCTTTCTTCCCCGCCGAACTCCGCGCAGCGTTGATTCAGTGACGGATGAATATTAAGCGTCCCCGTTTAGAGTCTGGTTCCGCTCCCGACGCCCAGCCCTGGGCTAATCGATGCATCGTTTGCGAAGTTTTCTTCAACTGATCGCGTCTTAAGGCTGGTTCACAATAAACCTGGAACGGAAACGACAACTAGAACGAGAATGGAAATATTGTTAAAATAAATGTATTTAAATGTAAGCATTCACAATTAACTGTTGCGAATGCTCACATTTAAATACATTCATTTTAACAATATTTCCGTTCTCGTTCTCGTTGTCGTTTCCGTTCCCGGTTTATTGTGAACCAGCCTTTACCCGCCACCGTCTGAAGAAGGAACACTTCGCCAGACGTATTGCAAGATCTAAGAACGATGAACATGATACAGATAGATTCAAAATTGTGACAAATCTTTTAGTAAGGTTCTATTCTTCGGATTCATATTTTACAACAAAAAAATAATAAAATCGCAACCAGTCGGACACTGAAGTACGTAGAACAAAACACATGGTGCACAAAGAGAAGCACTCATAGAACAGGGATGTATGAAATATGAACTCCCCTTAGAAAAGGGGGAAAATAAAAATATATTTGTTAAAAAAATTCCCCATCCCTTAAAACATGAATGCCACTCATTCTCTTCCCCCCCCCCCGCACGCCGTCTGCCTCCTGATAATAACGAAGGGCGGCCAGACGGACATTTAATGTTCCACTTCAGCCCCGCTCAGCCCGCGCCTGCGCCCTGTGGCACGGATAGTGGAACCATTTACAGTCGTATTGTAAACTTAATAGCATAACACAGCCACATTTCCAGTTTACTGCCAACGTATCCCTGGGCAGTTCAAACACTAATACTCTGATAAACAAACTTGGATCATTTAATTACCATCCTCCTCGGCTTCAGAGAACAATTAAAAACATTCAGTTCGATAGGTCTTCATTTCACCGTAGAGCTGAACTCAACATCGTTCTCTAGTTAGTTGTTAAGCTGATCCAGCTTAATCCGGACTGGATTCTCGGCAAGAAATTGAAACATATTTTGTGCGAGATCGTGCGTATTTGCTTGGTTTCCGCACAAAACGAATCCGCTGTAAGTCTAAAATTCCACATTCAGTATTCCCAACCGAACACACATAACAATTTCCCTCTTCTTACCGCTTAAGTGACATATTGATTTTACTGCTTTAGGCTTTTAACATACTATTTTTAGAGACGTTCAATATAGTAATAATTATAAATTGGAAACTTCTTCTTCTTCTTCTTCTTCTCCCTTCAAGGTTTAGGTGATATCACCTGTTCCGGTCTCTATCGTCCAGCCACCTCTTGCGAGGTCTACCCAGATCCCTTTTCCCGATCGGGCGATAATTCATTATCTTCTTTGGTAGCCTATTCTCTGCCATTCTGTCAACATGATCTTTCCATTTTGTTTTATTTTCTTCTACCATGTCGTGTACTGAATAAATATTTAAATCTGATCTTATTGTTTCATTTTTTATTTTATCGGCTTTAGTGCATCTTCTTACGTATCTCATAAATTTCATCTCTGCTGATTGTATACGTGATTCT
This sequence comes from Periplaneta americana, assembly GCF_040183065.1. Lineage (NCBI taxonomy): Eukaryota > Metazoa > Arthropoda > Insecta > Blattodea > Blattidae > Periplaneta > Periplaneta americana. The sequence goes on from NC_091120.1 coordinate 20,856,004, forward strand.
TCTTTTTTTGTTATTGTCCATGATTCAGAGCCATATATAAGAGTAGGTACAGCCATAACTTTATAAAATTTCATTTGAGTTTCTTTTCTCGCTTTTCTTCCTAAAGTTCTTCCAATTGTTCCACATATCATCTGAAATCTATTAACTTTCTTCTCAATATCTTTCTCATAATTAAAACTAATATCACATCCTAGATAATTGAAGTGGGATACTTGTTCTAAAATGTTTCCATTTACTATTATCTTAGATCTAACAGGATTTTTCCCTTTAAAAGCCATTATCTTTGTTTTGTTTGCAGATATAGTTAGATTGTAAAATATTGCGTTTTGGCTTAATCTATACACTGCTCTTTGTAGGTTAAAAAAATTGGAAACTTACCACTGCAATTTCATCTAAATTATACTGTTAATTATTGTTTTTAAATATTTGCAAAAATTAAGTAAACTCTACAGCTCCACTATACTGGATGTTCATTTCAAAGTGTGTCATGACGTCACTGTTGTTGGGTCACCGATTTGAAGCGAGTTTCAGCTTATATGTTAGAGAAGTTGCCTATTATTTAAGTCGTTCTTCAATCTGAACTTGAGAACGTGTACGGTATAACTTGAACGTCGTAGCAACAGATGGCGGTTTGTACGGTCTGTGTGCTACCATAACCTCTTTCGAACTGTGTTTTGCGCCGGCAAGTCGTACGCAGGGTATTTGTTATCATCGGTTGCGTACGGTAACATTCCACAACACAAATCAAATGCTCCGTGTCCATGTTGACCGTCGAAGTTAATGTCAACAAATACGTAAGTAATCGTTTTAACCCTCTCCCCATATCCCGACAGTACGTATTTCCAAACAGTTCACATTCCTGCCACTACCGGCGTTACCGTACGTATCGGCACGTACTCTTCAGAATGAACGCCGTACTTGCTAGCCAACTTCTCTGCCTCTTAGACTATACACCTGAGCTGCGGAAGTGTAGGAAGATTGAATTCTCTAGGCTCATCAGCTAGCCACATGACGGCATACAGCGAGCCAAGACACATTTTGAACTGGACACCCAGTAGTAATATACGTTACAAGAGCGGTATGTTGACGTTTTCATGGTCGAGGAAAAGATTGAAAAAGCGAAACGTAGTTGAGCTTTTTTAATTTCCGAGAACATGAAAACAAACATACCGCTCGTGTATCGTACATTATTTTGTGCGAAGATCATTTATTACATACCTGAAAGACGAATTTCTAATTAGTTGCAATGAAATCTCCATCTTGGTTTCTGTTTAATGACGGCAACTTCGGAACACCAAAATATTATTCTTCAACATTGTTGCTATAAAATGTTTTCTGTGTTTACTATACTCCAGCAGGCCGTGATATACGTCTGTCTTTTTTTTCCCCCAGTCTATAAATGCGAACTTAAAACAAACGGTAAGGTTATGTAATGATTTATTTTTCATTTTTAATATTTTAACAATATTATTTATATAACATATTGCAGTAATAACATCGGCATCTGGAATCTTGTTGATTTTTTCACGGCTTCCTTAATGTTACTTGTATCAGGAATGCAATAAGTTTCGTGGAGTAGTAGACTTTACTTAATTTTTGCAAATATTTAAAAGCAATAATTAGCATTGCAATTTAGGTGAAATTGCAGTGGTAAGTTTCCAATTTATAATTATTACTATGTTGAACGTCTCTAAAAATAATATGTTAAAAGCCTAAAGCAGTAAAATGAATGTCGCGCTTAAGCGGTAAGAAGAGGGAAATTATTATGTGTGTTACGTTGGGAATACTGAATGTGGTATTTCACACTTACCGTGTATTGGTTCTGTGCGGAAAACAAGCAAATACGCACGATCTCGCACAAAAGTTACTGCATTTAGTGATGCATTTAATATTAAGGAAGCTGTTTGTTTTAAGTTCGCATTTATAGACTGGGGAAAAAAAAAGACAGACGTATATCACGGCCTGCTGGAATATAGTAAACCCAGAATACATTTTAAAGCGACAATGTTGAAGATAGATATTTTTGTTTTCCAAAATTGCCGTCATTGAACAGAAACCAAGATGGAGATTTCATTACAAGTAATTAGAAATTCCTCTTTCAGGTATGTAATAAACGATCTTCACACAAAATAATGTACGATACACGAGCGGTATGTTTTCTTTCAATTCTCGGAAATTAAAAAAGCTCAACTACGTTTCGCTTTTTCAAACTTTTCCTCGAACATGAAAACTTCAACATACCGCTCTTGTAACGCATATTACTATTATAGGAATTGTCACCCCTCTCCCCAGTGGTCTAGGGGAAAAAATCTCTCCTGTAGACCCAGGGGTTGTGGGTTCAAACTCGGTTGGGGTCGATGGATTTTTCAGGACACAAAAATCTTCAACAGAAGTTCTCCGGGAGAGACTTTAAGCTGAGTATCCCGTGTTGGAGTTTTCCGGCAAATTAAAGACCTCCAAGCCTAAATTAGAACCTCGGACTAAATGTCTCCTCTCTTTCTTTGAAGCTTACTTACTTTACTTTTGAGGGTATTTCCACTTGTCAGCATTTACCCTGTATTCCCATCTTCCATACTTCACTGTCTTGCCAGTCCCCTTACTTCAGATTATGTTGCTTCATCATTTGGACTACACCAGACTTCCATGATGCCCTCGGCCGTCCACGCTTTCTTCTTCCAGAAGGTGACCAATGGAGGAAAGTCTTAGGAAGTCTTTCACAATCCATTCTATTGACGTGCCCATACCATTGCAGAGTTCGTCTTTCAATTCTTTCAATAACAGTTTCCTCCATTTCCATCAGCTGTCTTACATCTTCATTTCTCTTCTTTCAAACCTAGATATCCTGGCCCTCCTTGCGGATCCCATCCATCTCTACAGCTCGTCCAAGTCAAGTCTGCGAGTGGGGATATCGGGATGGAATGTAGAGGCAAAACACAGTTGCCACATAGGTCACTTGACGCTCAGATTTCAACGTGTGCACATCGTTTAAAATACACTACGGAGCGCACGCATTTGTTGTCCTTGTCTTCAGATAAAGGCAACAGTTACGCTGCCTCCCCACTCATGCAACTTTCTCTCCTACGAGCACGCTTGCCAATCATAACGCCAAACCTCACTGCCAAGCAGAAGTAGAAGTACAGTCTATTTCAAAGCGTCTTAAATTGTTACCGCTCTATGAACTGAAGCACAGTAGGAAAACTTTGCTGTCATATGAGACTGTACTGGTCTCCTCTCGTTACCGCCTCCTTTCACTACAGAACTGTCTCCAACTTCCCCTCTCGGCTCGCAGACTTAACTTGGTCGAGCTGTACTGCCAGTATTCTACTTTTCTGCCTCTCTACTAACGTCCAACCCTCAGCACCATAAGTTAAAATACTCTCAATGACTGTTTCAAGGATTCTCTTCTTTGTTTGTCTACTAAGATTTGCACTCCATAGAATCCCATTCAGCATTTTTATCGAGCTTCTTCCCTGGAGTATTCTTCGACCTACTTCAGCATTGCAGCTACCTGACTCATGGATTATTGAACCCAAATATTTAAAATGCCTAACAGCCTTGATGGTTACTTGAGGCAATATAATATCTTTCTCACCTCCTCCAATAACTAAATATTCAGTTATTCATATTCACCCGAAGACCTCTAACTTCAAATGCTTGCAAAAACTTCATGATATATTTAGAATCCTCTCGACTTCTGGCTATGACAACTTGGTCGTCTGCAAACAATAATGAATGCACAGTTAAGCCCCCTTCCATCGGTATCCCCATACCACCACACGATATATTCCAGTATTCTAATATATGCTAAAAATAGATTTTAAATAAGGATGAGAAATGAGCTTAAAACTTGTCCCTCTGTCCCTACGTAAGTTAAGTGAACTCTATGTAAGAGGACCGTCCAGAAAATAAGCTTCCCTGGGGCCGTTTACAGAAAGAAAACACTATTTTATGGAATAATTTATTGGAAAAGATACAACAATTATTGAGTTATTTTTCGACATATTTCATACCAGAATCGAGATATAATGTCATACGGGATCAGTTTTTGTATCTCTGTGCTGTAGAGGTCTATCGTCTTAGGATCGGAACCAGTGTGTGACAGCTTCTGCACCTCTTTGTTGATCCCATGGTATGGTATATATCAATTCCGTTGGGGAATATGTTGAAAAATAGCTAAACAATTGCTATATCTGTTCCAATAAATCTTTCAATGAAATTGTGTTTTCTTTATGTAAACGACCTCAGGGAAATTTACTTTCTGGATACGCCTCATAGGTACTTAAACCACCGTCAGGGATTTGTATGTTCTGGCATCGGAACGGTAGGTTAAATATATTATTAGAATTGAATTAAATTGAATGTTGGCCTAATCTCCGGAGGGAGGCATTGCGTGTCAATATCTACGCCGGCTGACTGCACTAAGGTTCGCTGCGTACTCAGATTTCCAGCAGACAACCCCATTCGTCCCCTACTTGCGTTGTAATGGCGATCGGGAAATGCTAAGTACTATGACGGCATGACGTACACCCCAAGAAAAATCCCAACTGCACCTCGTGCGCTACAATTTTATTGTCCCTGTAGATTTTGAAACAGTAATCTCACTAGAGGTTTTGATTCGTCTAAAACTCGAGTGGAATTTAATTGACTATTACACGATTAGAATAAACTATATACAGAATAGAAGAAATAAAGTACACTAATACAATAAAATATTAATTGACTTACTGAAATTGTACGAGTATTTCACTAATGTAAGCTTCACCAAAACGTTTGAACGGAGCTGCCATATTCAGTTGGCTATCTATGCGGCAAACAAATGACGATCGCAAGGCATGTTTTATGGTACCGTAAAGAATTTGCAGTTTGAAATGTTGGCAAACAAAGAAACAAATGGTAGGGAGGTGATAAAAACAAACAATTGCTAGGAAAATGATAAAATTGTAGCGATAAACAGCTATGTTTGGTTGAAACACATCGCTTCGTACCGTTTTATTGCTCAAAAGTAGTATGACGTAGTTAAAGCGTAATAGTCAATGAAAAATTCCAGGACGGGACTTGGGACAATGTAAATTGTAATAATAATAATAATAATAATAATAATAATAATAATAATAATAATAATAATAATAATAGTCATAAGAAACAACGAGTCAAAGCCAGGATAGGAGAAGGAATGTCAGAAGGGAGTGAAACAGGGAGAGCAGTACATCGAGGATGCCCTTTATCACCTACCCTGTTCTACATCTACTTGAAGGATTTAGTGAAGAACTCTTTTCAGAACATGGGAGGACTGATAGTACTAGGAAGAAGAAGAAGAAGAAGAAGAAGAAGAAGAAAAAAAAGAAATAGAAAGTGCATAATATTTGCTGATGATGTGGTACTGCTAGCAGAAGAGGAGATGATACTAAGGGATATGCTACTGGAGCTGAATCACAGCTTTGAGCAGTATAGGAAAAAGATAAATATCAACCAACAAGACGAACACTATGGTTATCGAAGAAAAAAAAAGAAGATAAACGTGAGAATTCGAAATGAGGCAGTAGAGCAAGTGGACAGCTTCAAATATTTGGGGTGTAAAGCAATAACATGAGCTGCTGTAAAAAAAAAAGGATGATGGCAATGGCAAAGGAAGCGTTTAACAGAAAAAGAAGAATCATTTTCTGAGCATCTCTGAAATAAGAACTAAGGAAGAGATTAGAGAAGTGTTTTGTGTGGAGTGTGCCATTGAAAGCAGTAGAAACCTGTGAATTGTGACGAAGTGAAGAAAATCGACTAGAAGCATTTGAAATGTGGTATGGTGAAGAATGAAGCGTGTAAAATGGACAGAGGAAATATGAAACGTAGCTGTCGTATAAAGTGTGGGAGAAGAAAAAATACTGCTGAAACTGATCAGGAAGAGGAAAAGAAATTGGCTGGATGCACTGGAAGGAATGGTGAATGGAAACCCACACCGAGTACATACAAACTCTGTGCGACTTGAAATTGTGGTTTTCTGTTAACGTATCTGCAGTAACGTAGGTTATATACAGAGTGATTTATACAGAACTGACACATTTCTTTCATTAATTGTTTCAAAACGAATTGTGCTAGCGACAACTTATTATACCTAAAATGTAGAGGAATTTTGGGAGATTATTTACCTCTATAGCAAATGTTGTCCGGCGTTGTCAAATCCGGAGATCTCGGTGGCCACAGGTTCCTGGAAATTATTCGGTCGTCACATAACCGGATAAATGGAACCATGCTTCATCTGTGAACCATGTGATGGACAATATGGCAGGATTTTGCACAATGAATATCTGACACCAATGAAAATAATTCAAAGTTTTATCCTTATCTGGTTCCTGTGGCTGATGAACAACCGTAACCCTATATGGCTTTAGGCTCTCTGACACATTGAGTAGGTGTACTCTGTCTCCTGCGACAAACGTCTTAATGATTTTTTGGGTGACTGCTCCAGACGTGCTCCTACGTCAACAACAACCGTGGGAAGCCTAGATGAACGATGCTTGCCCTTTTCACTCACCAGAAATCCAGTTGTTTCCAATTTGTTTACCAGTCCCAGTATTGTGTTTCTTTTGGGAGGATTGCGAACACCAAATTCTCTCTGGTATGCCCTTTGAGTAGCTGTAATTGAATTCGTAATCCAGTATTGCTTCACAGGGAAGAGTCGTTGATTTAATGTGTACTGCATTTTCACGTTGACACAAAATGTCGAAAACAGCTGCCAACAATAGGAATAAAACATAAACATCTGCGCATCTAGTGACAAGGAATCGAAACTCCAGAACATTCTGCTGTTGGTTTCAGACGTTCATTGTGCAAAATCCTGCCATATTGTCCATCACATGGTTCACAGATGAAGCATGGTTCCATTTATCCGGTTATGTGAGACCGAATAATTTCCAGGAACCTGTGGCCACCGAGATCTCCGGATTTGACAACGCCGGACAACATTTGCTATAGAGGTAAATAATCTCCCAAAATTCCTCTACATTTTAGGTATAATAAGTTGTCGCTAGCTCAATTCGTTTTGAAACAATGAAAGAAATGTGTCAGTTCTATATAAATCACTCTGTATTATGCAAACCTAGCTTTCAGGTAAAGCTCCCTGTGAAGCAGACTTGAATAATTTTAAGGGAAAAATTGTTCCGAGGCCGGGTACGTATGTTAAAGGCTGTGTGATGTATCTTGTCTCACTGTGAAAAGAGAGAGAAAGGAGATATGTCTTACTTCGTCTGTGTTGTTATGGGGATGGGGGAGTGGAGCGGTGCCGTCCATCCATCTAGTGGCGGAAGGGACTAATTGATAGATTCTGTAGCACAAAATAAAATAAAATATCTCTCTTCGTACTGTGTAGTTCCGTCACTGAGCTTGTCTTTCAAGAAACTGAGTTCCGGCAGCCTGTACAATAACAAGGTTTTGAAAGGAATCCTGAAAATTGACAACCCTCCTATAATCTCCACCCTCATTTGAAGGGACTTGGTTTTATTGCTGCTGAGACAAGATAAACCTCACCAGGTATAACAGAAACTCACATTTTCAAGTCACACAGAGTTCGTGTACACTCGATGTGGGTTTCTGTCGTCTCGTTAGCCTACTCGAGGTGTGTGGATGTAAGGGAAAAAATTGAAACAGCTTCGGGTGGAGTTTCTGGGTAGCTCAGTGGTAAGAGCGCTCGTGCGTTCAACCAGAGGTCCCGGGATCGATACCAGGCCCCGGAACAATTTTTCCCTTGAAATTATTCAAGTCTGCTTCACAGGGAGCTTTACTTGAAACCTAAATTTGCAAGACTTGATTTCTTTACGTACATACCTACGTATCTTACTTGTCTTTACAGTCATCACTCTTTCCACTAAAATACACTCAGGGACAAAAAAAACCGGACACTTCTATATTTGCTCGTATTTTGTTGCCAATTATTTCAAAATGAAACAAAACCCATTTAAACAAAATAATGTTTCATTTAGCACCTTATACGACATTTGAAAAAAAAATTCTCTGATGAGAAAATTTATAAAAAATTACAAAGGGCGTATAACTATGGCATCGTTTGGTCTAACTGTTTTTTCATTTTATGGTGCCATAAACATTAAAAACTCTTTTTAGTAACGGGTATTACCCCCTCTGGCTTGAATAACTGCATCCATACGTCTTGGCATGCTCTCAATTTGGTTAGCAATGTCTTCTTGAGGAATAAGTTCCCATTCTTCGCCAAGTGCTCGCCTCAACTTTTGTAACGATTCTGGTCTGGGTCGTCTATTCTTAACACGCCGTCCCAGCATGTCCCACACGTGTTCAATTGGGTTCATGTCTGGACTCCTTGCTGGCCATGGAAGAACATGGATTCCCACTTCTTGGAGATAATCTCCGACCGCATGGGCAATATGCGGCCGTGCATTATCATGCATTGAAACAAAATTATCGCCTACAAATTGGCCAAATGTCACAACATGATCAGCCAAACATTCATTTATATACCTATCAGCTGTTAGTCTTCCATTTTCAACAAAAACCAACTCTGCACGAGCATCCGTACACACTCCTGCCCAAACCATCACTCCACCACCTCCATACGGCACATTTTCGGAAATGCAACACTGTGAAAATCGTTCTCCCCTCCTTCTCCAAACTCTTTCACGTCCATCAGGTGAGCACAGATTGAAACGGGACTCATCGGTGAACAGAACACAGCTCCACTGTCCATTTCTCCAATCCTTGTGATCATTTGCAAAACGCAGTCGTTCAACTCGATGCATCCTGAGAAGTCTGGGACCAGTTGCAGGTCTACTTGATATCAGTCCACTTGCTTTCAACCTCCTTCTAACTGTTTTGGCCGAAATTGGGCGTCCATGTATGTTAACAAATTGTTGGGCTACACTAGTAGCTGGCAGGTTGCGCTCCCTAAGAACTCTCAACACCATATACCTGTCTTCATTTGGATTTGTAGCTCTTGGACGACCCGAACCTGGTCTTCTGGTATATTCTAGGATCTCTATACCGTTTTATGGCATCATGGGTTGTGCTTCTAGCCATATTCATAACATTTGCAATGTAACGTACACTGCGTCCATCATCGTAAAGGGCTACAGCTCGAGCCACATCTTCAGGTCGCATCTTGTTTTAAGACAAATGTTACAACCCCACTTAAACTCAGAAAATGTAAAAATAAAGAAATAACGAATGATAACGATAATGAAGCAAAAAATGGTTGAGACAAAATTGTTATAGCTGAGACTCCGAAAGCAAAATTGGAATATTTGGTTGTAATGGCTTGTTTATAAATCAAAAAACAGTCAACAATGTATACACGTCTCCATAACAACAGATGGCTACCATAATATTGTATGGGAAGATAATATTTTGCAAAATACCAGCAAATATTAAAGTGTCCGGTTTTTTTTTGTCCCTGAGTGTATTTTATCTTAATTTTTCTTTCACAACCATTCTTCTATCACTATGGCTTGTTACTCCGTGCGTAGCTCATTTTTAAAATAGTGTACGAAGTTTATTTCAGTGTCGAGAAGTTAAATGAAAATATATTTTGAATATAAATTTATGCATAACGCAATTCTTAGCGGCACATCTTTGCAATATTATTATTAGAATGGGAGCCTTTGAGATGAAGTCACCAAACTAAAGTCCGTAGGCTGTTTGTTTATGCCACACACTTCTCCCCTCGATGTAATCAGGACGAATTCATAAATTATTCGTATTGAAGACATAGTCCTATACTTCCTCTCTGTTTTCATACTTTTGAGTTTCCAATGTTAATGTAACAGCCTGAGGACAGAGAGACTCTTCTGGTCGCACGAGTTGATTTTCCATTACTTATTTCTCTATTGAAAGGCGTAGATATGTACTGTACATGATTTAAAATAAAGTTCAATCAGTAAAAATGTTTTAGGTCTAATTCATATTTTAACATATTATTTATTTTCGTTTTGTTGCAAATTCCTTGGACCTACAACTTTTCAGTATTATAATGTACACAGCAATACTCATTAAGTAATTTATTGTAATTCATAGTCAACTTCATTAAAATGGGGGAAACTCGGCAAATTTGGCAATATTCTTGTATTTCTTTTATTGCCAAATTTCCTCCAGAGTTTTAAGAAGTTCAATGACACCTTCATAGAGTGCAACATCTGACTGTAATTTTAGTTTTAGTTTCATCCGAATCCGCGCATTATAGTGGCAGATATTGTTACTAATAGAAAGAAGTGTTGAATACTTCCTGTTGAAGTGGTGGTTGTGTGGACGTGTGTATACAAAGACGGAAAGAAAGTGTTGTTCATTACCTACGTTTGTTTGTGCATTATATATCAAAAGCTGAGATTCCATATTATAAAGTAGCTATTATCTTAGATAGGTATTGCGTAATCAAGAACAGGATCACAGGTTGGATCAGGCTCGAAGAATATTAGCTTAATCAAATCAAATAAGTCACTTCGCTGGTTATACTATAATATATTGTAAAACTTTCTTGTATACATAGATTACACATTTAGCTATGTCATGAATAGTTGCAAAATGTTTAACAGGTCTAGTTATATATATTTCTAAATTACAGACATCAGCTCAAAGAATTTGAGTGACCACAACGGTCCTGAATACAATAAACATGTACAATATAATGTGATGTGATACATTAAAGAAAAAAGAAAGTTAATTGTTGAAGGCAAATATAAGTGGATTAATTGAAATAGAGATGATGATGTAATATTTGAAGAAAATCCTTGATAATTCTTATAAGAATAGACATTACATAATCAAAAGGAATGTGAAGTTCTTGAAGATAATTCCATGTGAATTTTGTAATTGAACCTCTACTGCCAAACAGCAAACCAATGACAGACCATTGTTTAAGAGGGACGTTGTACGTTTGAGAAAGATAAGGCAGACAAGGTTCATATATAGACTTCTTCTCAATATCAACTTCGGTGGCCTGATTTATGTTTCTTTCGAAACGGATAGTAGGGTCAAGAACAAGAGCCCGTTTTAAGCGTCCGTTGATAGCAACAATGTCCGCCCGTCTAAAAGAACCATCTGATGATACACAATGTACTTCCTCATGAATCTCCCAATTTAAAGTTTTTAACGATGTCGCCAAAGCATGTCGTACACGATGATGTCTAGCATTGATCAGCAGCTCGCCTTTAGGGCATTGTCCAAGCACGTGTCTTGTTATTTTACTTAACTAATAAAAGAGAATCTAGGATATACCTACTTGGTATACCTACTCAGTTATATGAGTTTAAATGAAAACAAAATGGTAAAATAAATCATTGGTTATATTTGAATGCAGTTGATTAAACAATGAAATAATATGGAAACTTCAGTGCGTTAGCTTGGTTACATTAGGTGCCGTTAGTCGAACAAACTTCGGAAACAAAGCAAAATTATTTAAAGAATTTATCTACAAAGGCGTTTGCTGACTTAGTTACCATTCGGCTTGGATTTCCGAATATTGATAATAATAATATTGCCCATCAAAATATCTCATGAGGTAGTACCATTCACAAACCTCGGAAAAATCCATTATGTCTAAGTGTCATACATAGCAACTGTATAACACAATGTCAATACGGCGGTTGCTGTCGTCTGCGATACAACGAACTTTTCTGTTGATTTTCGAGTTCGTCATTTTTTTCCGGTTATTATATGCTTATTTAAGTTGTGTTAACTCTCGCTAGTGGTTTTATATTTTATTTTATCCGTCTTAATATTTATTTTATTATTGTAAATATTTTTGTTTTATCACTATTATTATTAGGTCCGGGGTTCGATCCCAGGTGGTGACAGGATTTTTTCTCGTTGCCAAACTTTCAGAACGGCCCCGAGGTTCACTCAGCCTCCTATAAAATTGAGTACCGGGTCTTTCCCGGGGGTAAAAGGCGGTCAGAGCGTGGTGCCGACCACACCACCTCATTCTAGTGCGAGGTCATGGAAAGCATGGGGCTCTACCTCCATGCCCCCCAAGTGCCTTCATGGCATGTTAGGGGGATACCTTTACCTTTTACTATTATTATTATTATTATTATTATTATTATTATTATTATTATTATTAATTAATTAATTAATTATTTTGTATTACAATCTTTATATCATTTGTCACGATTATTCTATTATTATTATTATTATTATTATTGTTGTTGTTGTTGTTACTACTATTATTTATATCATCAGCATTATTATTTGAACCCTGTGAAATTTATGTAGACTACTGGACTGTACCCGAGCACGAGCATTATGCTCATTTCGGGTATCTATTCATATGTATTCAATTCAAATGTAAATTGTAAATAAATTTGAATTTGAAAGTTGCGTTCAAGGTAAAACTTTGAAATATACACAGTTCATTGTGTTTCAAGCACTGATACTTCCTTATTATTATCTATGTGGTAAATTACTCTGACACTAGTAGAATTTAGTATATCCCTCCCGACACTAGTAGCAATTGGTATAAGATGAAATATTATAACTCACAGTACTTAAGACGAAAGTAGTGTTGACGATGGCGGACGCCATGGTCCCGGCTTCTGTTGGTTAACTCACATGCTTCTCGTTCTCTTCTATCTTGCGGCAACAAAACTGACTGATCTGATCGAAGTGAGCAATCGAATGAGGGCCGCGCCCGCGGAAATCTTCGGTTTCATTAGATCGGTAGCGTCATGACGCTATCAGGGCCGCGGGAAAAAGCATGGCTACTACTGAGATGTATTTTGTATATGCCAGTCTAAAGGCCCATTCACAATGAAAATTAAACATAACCGTAACATAAACACAGAAGTTTGCGCCCAGGCTACCAAATGGGATCATTCACAATGATTCACATAAGCATTGACATAAACATTACCGTAAGACGTTAACATGAAAGTTTGCAAACTCCAAACTTTCATGCTTATGTTTACGTGATTTGCAAACAGAACACAATCGTGGAGCGCTGAAGTATACGACAGAATATGAGAAAATGGCGTCGTTCTTATGTTTCCATGGTTACCAAGTATGTTTGCTGTTATGTTTATGTTCCCATCGTGAATGATCTTGATTTTACCGTAACGTTGACATTCTTAAGTTAACGCTAACGTTATGTTTAATTTTCATTGTGAATGAGCCTTTACTCTCGATGCAAACTCTAGATTTGCGTTAATTTAACATACCGAAAAATCATGGCTTTCCTGCTATCAGCATAGTTTCAATATGGATCTCAGAGTAAGAGAGGGCTATGGAACAATCTAATCACGCACGCGACCTCTAGAGCGTGGGAGATAAAGATGGGAAATGCTGGCGTTGCGTTCTGTTTGACAGAGTGAATCCGAATATCGGGATCGTCTTAACAGCTGCCGAAACAGTTCGTCAAGGAGTTGGATATACATGGTGCTGTCCGTAAAGCTTGCTATGAAATTCATGATAGTTGCTATGTATGACCACCGTAATTTATCCCTTAAATTAGCGGGGCATAACAATGCTCTCCAATGAAAAAGATGATGCTACAGAAGAACAAGTGCTTTTCCACTTCCTCACTAGAATCCACTGTTAGTAATTGTCTGGAGCGTGTAAGAATCATTCTTCCACTCATAGGTTGCGAACTTTACGTTGCACTAGTGGCCTTCAGTATGGAAGTCTTTTAATGTAGGTAATAGTAATATGCGTTACAAGAGCGGTATGTTGAAGTTTTCATGTTCGAGGAAAAGTTTGAAAAAGCGAAACGTAGTTGAGCTTTTTTAATTTCCGAGAATCGAAAGAAAACATACCGCTCGTGTATCGTGCATTATTTTGTGCGAAGATCGTTTATTACATACCTGAAAGAGGAATTTCTAATTAGATGCAATGAAATCTCTATCTTGGTTTCTGTTCAATGACGGAAAATTTGCAAAACAAAAATATCTATCTTCAACATTGTTGCTTTAAAATGTTTTCTGTGTTTACTATAGGCTACTCCAGCAGGCCGTGATATGCGTCTGTCTTTTTCCCCCCCAGTCTATGATGAGTCTGGAATCTTGTTGATTTTTTCACGGCTTCCTTAATGTTACTTGCATCACGAATGCAGTAACTTTAGTGGAGTTTTAGAGTTTACTTAATTTTTGCAAATATTTAAATACAATCATTAGCAGTGCAATTTAGGTGAAATTGCAGTGGTAAGTTTCCAATTTATAATTATTACTATATTTAACGTCAAAACCAATATGTCGCTTAAGCGGTAAGAAGAGGGAAATTGTTATGTGTGTTACGTTGGGAATACTGAATATGGAATTTTAGACTTTCCGCGGATTGGTTTTGTGCGGAAACCAAGCAAATACGCACGATCTCGCACAAAGTTCCTTTAATTTGATCTAAAGTAATTTCTGGGGCGAGACCATCCAAATTGAACAAGTCATTCTTTACTTCAGGTAAGTTATTACAATTTTATTAATTTTATACGATGCATGAATATTTCCCGTGTTATGGGGAAACACTTTAAAATTTTGTGAGTAAAAGTAACAATTTGCGGAGGCTTCTAGAATTCCTGTGTTGTGGATCAACACAGATAGGTATTGGCTTGGGAGTTGTTGACATACATACAACTTTTTGTGAGTTTTGTCACAGTAGGCACACTGTTGCACGGGATGCTCCACGGTTCGACGCTAGTCGGTGGGGTTCACACGTGGTCTGTTAGGTGGTTAACCAGGAGGGAAGTAGGTAAATTCTCATTTTTAAATAGAACTATAAATGATTGGAATGACCTACCTGCAGCGGTCTTTGAGGGCTGTCCTTCCTTAAGGAGATTCAAGAATAATTTAAAAAGCTGTGTATAAAGTGCAAATTAAAATTAAGGCGACATTTAACATTTAATTTTTTAAGGTGACATGTATTTATTTAGCCTGACGAGTTACTCCCTTCGTTTGAATTGTAAATTATTTAAAAATAGCGTGTAAGAGGGTCTTAGACTAGAAATGTTTAGCTTAAATGTAGTTCTGTTTATAAGTACAGTATGCAGTAACAAATATAAATGACACTCGGGAGGAAATTAAACGCAGAATAAATATGGGAAATGCCTGTTATTATTCGGTTGAGAAGCTTTTATCATCCAGTCTGCTGTCAAAAAATCTGAAAATTATAATTTATAAAACAGTTATATTACCGGTTGTTCTGTATGGTTGTGAAACTTGGACTCTCACTTTGAGAGAGGAACAGAAATTAAGGGTGTTTGAGAATAAGGTTCTTAGGAAAATATTTGGGGCTAAGAGAGATAAAGTTACAGGAGAATGGAGAAAGTTACACAACGCAGAACTGCACGCATTGTATTCTTCACCTGACATAATTAGGAACATAAAATCCAGACGTTTGAGATGGGCAGGACATATAGCACGTATGGGCGAATCCAGAAATGCATATAGAGTGTTAGTTGGGAGGCCGGAGGGAAAAAGACCTTTAGGGAGGCCGAGACGTAGATGGGAAGATAATATTAAAATGGATTTGAGGGAGGTAGGATATGCTGGTAGAGACTGGATTAATCTTGCTCAGGATAGGGACCAATGGCGGGCTTATGTGAGGGCGGCAATGAACCTACGGGTTCCTTAAAAGCCAGTAAGTAAGTAAGTAAGTAAGTATGCATAAGGGTGTAATTATTTGACTTATTTGAACTGTTGTATCAGTGAAGCGAGGTGAGGTGAGTCAGTGAAGTTATGGTTTTACAGTGCAGTGAATAGTTCCGATCAGTGATAATTTATAGCGTCAATGAAATGTGTTCTATAGTGTCAGTGAAATGTGTGCTAAAGGGTCAGTGAAATGCGTAATAGTGCCACTACAGTGAGTGAGATGGGAGTAAAGCGAAAGACTATTGAAACTTATGTAGGGCCTATACATAATAATGTAGGTTGTAATGTAAAATTAGGTATTTTATTTATGTTTTATTATTATTTTGTTAAATTATATTGTGTATTCTTATTGTATTGTGTATAAAATTGTAGGCCTATTGTGTATTGCATAATTGTATTGTGTATTGCTTATCATTTCTTTATTGTGTATTGTTTATATTGTGAATACCACTGCCACCGGGTGCATGCCCACTTGCAGTGTAAATAAATAAATACATACATACATACATACATACATACATACATACATACATACATACATACATACATACATACATACATACATACATACATACATACATACATACATACATACATACATACATACATACATTTTAGTTTGATTATACTGTCGCGTGAAAAGTAACTACATCATTCAGTAGAAGACATGGTTCTCTTAGAGAGTTCTGAAATTTAGTTTCATACCAATTTCACAATTGCTACTAAGTCATTTGAGTGTGCTTAACCTATTATTACATGATAAACAGAGTGACATCAATTCTTTCTATTCTACAAATTCAATTGATTCTTCTTGTCTTCCTCGGGTGCTGCGACGCTGAGGAGTAATTCGAGTAGGACGTTCTGACGAGGTTATGGTTTCCGTTGATGCTATCAGTGTAATCGTTGAGGGTTGGGTGTCTACTTTCCTCAGGCCTCCTGGGTTGGGGCGTTGGAGGCACACGGTCAAATACGGCTTCTTCCTGCAGCACTGGATTGTCTGTATAATAGAAAATAACCCGATCAGAGTGCATAGAACTATAATAATTATGAAACTCATTGAGTGATTGTCTTGCTCGCCAAATGTATTTACTGAATTGGTTACTTCCTTTGATTTATCTTTAATTCTATGCATGGTTATGCCATCAGTATGGAAGTCTTTTAATGTAGGTAAAGTTCCTTTAATTTGATCTAAAGTAATTTCTGGGGCGAGACCATCCAAACTGAACAAGTCATTGTTTACTTCAGGTAAGTTATTACAATATCATTAATTTTATACGATGCATGAATATTTCCCGTGTTGTGGGGAAACAGTTTAAAATTTTGTGAGTGAAAGTAACAATTTGCGGAGGCTTGTAGAATTCCTGTGTTGTGGATCAACACAGATTGGGTATTGGCTTGGGAGTTGTTGACATACATATAACTTTTTGTGAGCTTTGTCACAATAGGGATACTGTAGATCCAAAGTTTCTCTGTGGTAGGCGTTACAAAATGGGTGAGCGCTGGAGTCCAATGGTGCGTCGATCACAGGTCTCCAGGGCTGATGTAGATTGTCCTAGGAATAGGGCTGCTAGGCAGTGTGGCTGGGTAGCTGAAAATACTACAAACAGTATTATAATTTTATACAGAATGTGTAAAAAGTATGAAACAATGCTTGTAACTTTCTTATTTCTAATTATATGAAAAAACTATTTATACAAAAGTTGCAAGGAATCAACGAAGAAATATTTTGAACATGTTTCCAAATACTATGCTTTTTATTCATGAAGGATGTGCCAATGAGTGTCTTTTTTTAAATGCCACCATGTATTTTTATACTTATTTCTCCATTTTTGGATTCTTCAGGTCTCAGTACGTTACTTACTTACTTACAAATGGCTTTTAAGGAACCCGAAGGTTCATTGCCGCCCTCACATAAGCCCGCCAGCGGTCCCTATCCTGTGCAAGATTAATCCAGTCTCTATCATCATATCCCACCTCCCTCAAATCCATTTTAATATTATCCTCCCATCTACGTCTCAGCCTCCCTAAAGGTCTTTTTCCCTCCGGTCTCCCAACTAACACTCTATATGCATTTCTGGATTCGCCCATACGTGCTACATGCCCTGCCCATCTCAAACGTCTGGATTTAATGTTCCTAATTATGGCAGGTGAAGAATACAATGCATGCAGTTCTGTGTTGTGTAACTTTCTGCATTCTCCTGTAACTTCATCCCTCTTAGCCCCAAATATTTTCCTAAGCACTTTATTCTCAAACACCCTGAACCTATGTTCCTCTCTCAGAGTGAGAGTCCAAGTTTCACAACCATACAGAAGAACCGGTAATATAACTGTTTTATAAATTCTAACTTTCAGATTTTTGGACAGCAGACTGGATGATAAGAGCTTCTCAACCGAATAATAACACGCATTTCCCATATTTATTCTGCGTTTAATTTCCTCCCGAGTGTCATTTATATTTGTTACTGTTGCTCCAAGATATTTGAATTTTTCCACCTCTTCGAAGGATAAATCTCCAATTTTTATATTTCCATTTCGTACAATATTCTGGTCACAAAATCATATTTTTTTGCCAGTTATAAACTATTATTTTGTAAAAATTACCTGTTTTGATGGCAATGTATGTGTACTGAAAATTTTAATGCTTCACTACATCAATTTGAGGAGGCTTTGGATTAAACAATTGCAGACAAAAGCTAATAGAAACAAGTGAAAAAAAAATACTAATCATTTTTCTTTAAATTTTACAGGGGAATATATTTTCTTAACACTCGGGAAGAAATTGAAAGTAGAATAAATATGGGAAATGTCTGTTATTATTCGGTCCAGAAGCTTTTGTCATCCAGCCTGCTGTCAAAAACCATTAAGGTTAGAATTTATAAAAGAGTTATATAACCGGTTGTTCTGTATGGTTGTGAAACTTTAGAGAGAAACAGAAATTAAGAGTGTTTGTGAATAAAGTTCTTAGGAAAATATTTGGGGCTAAGAGGGATGAAGTTACAGGACAATGAAGAAAGTTATACACCGCAGAACTGCACGCATTGTATTCGTCACCTGACATGATTAGGGCTTATGTGAAGGCGGTAATGAACCTCCGGGCTCTTTAAAAGTTATTATTTTGTTAGTAAGTAAGCATTTCTTAACTTTTAAGACCTCATTAGTTTACATCTCATTTAGTTTAAGTTACCCTGTTGCAATGCAGGCATTTTGCCATTCTGATTTATAGAAAGATAGTTCACTTTATGAGCTAAGAGATGGGACCAAAAAAAAAAAAAGACAAAACAAAAAAAAAAAAGACTTAGTTTTTTCTTTCCATGGACACTTCATATGGTAAGATCCTCATTTTTATGAAACTCTTACATGGTATTTTTATACTTACTTATTTACTGGCTTTTAATGAACCCGGAGGTTCATTGCCGCCCTCACATAAGCCCGCCATTGGTCCCTATCTTGAGCAAGATTAATCCATTTTCTATCATCATATCCCACCTCCCTCAAATCCATTTTAATATTATCTTCCCACCTACGTCTCGGCCTCCCTAAAGGTCTTTTTCCCTCCGGCCTCCCAACTAACAATCTATATGCATTTCTCGATTCGCCCATACGTGCTACATGCCCTGCCCATCTCAAACGTCTGGATTTAATGTTCCTAATTATGTTAGGTGAAGAATACAATGCGTGCAGTTCTGTGTTGTGTAACTTTCTCCATTCTCCTGTAACTTCATCCCTCTTAGCCCCAAATATTTTCCTAAGCACCTTATTCTCAAACACCCTTAACCTATGTTCCTTTCTCAAAGTGAGAGTCCAAGTTTCACAACCATAAAGAACAACCGGTAATATAACTGTTTTATAAATTCTAACTTTCGGATTTTTTGACAGCAGACTGGATGATAAAAGCTTCTCAACGGAATAATAATAGGCATTTCCCATATTTATTCTGTGTTTAATTTCCTCCCGAGTATCATTTATATTTGTTACTGTTGCTCCAAGATATTTGAACTTTCTCACCTCTTCGAAAGACAAATTTCCAATTTTTATATTTCCATTTCGTATACAATATTCTCGTCACGAGACATAATCATATACTTAGTCTTTTCGGGATTTACTTCTAAACCTATCTCTTTACTTGCTTCCAGTAAAATTTCCGCGTTTTCCCTAATCGCTTGTGGATTTTCTCCTAACATATTCACGTCATCCGCATAGACAAGCAGCTGATGTAACCCGTTCAATTCCAAACCCTCTCTGTTATCCTGGACTTCCCTAATGGCATACTCTAGAGCAAAGTTAAAAAGTAAAGGTGATAGTGCATCTCCTTGCTTTAGCCCACAGTGAATTGGAAACGCATCGGACAGAAACTGACCTATAAATCGAAAATCGAAAGGGGATAATTGGGAGGAAAGATTTAAAGGTACGCATAACGCGTCCTTGCAAGGGATTGGGAGCTGTACGAAACTTAATATGTGAGCTCCAAGCCTGTTGGCCACTAGTCTCACTCCGGGTTACGCTGCTCTACTGAAGGAACTCTAGAAAATTTTGAAGGGGATAGCCGAAAATGGACGTAACCTCTTAGGTACCACATACTCGAGGCTGACTAAAATGTGATCAAGTGATCAAGGGACGGGGCGAGGAGGAGATGGCTGGTGTTTGCCGTTAGGATGGGCGGTGTTATCTTGCACATTGAAAGGGGCTTAGCCATTTCGCAGTGCAAGTGGAGTCGTGAAGACTCTGTCATCTGTTGTTCGATGACAAGGCACCGATGACCTATACGAACTCTGCGAAAACTCTGCATTACAAACTTTTTCTTTGTGTTTCCTTCAGTCAGAAAGCAACATCATATCAAACCATCAAAACTGGCTCCGACCTCTACGAATCGACGCTTAAAATTTTATTACGACGGATGATTTTGCGCTCAATTAAGCATTCTGAGCACAACAAAGCTGTGGGTGAGAAACAAGGCAGACCGTTGCTTCCGGACGCCTAGGTTGTGACTAACAATCAGAGGACTTAACCTTCCCACCCTCACCCCCTTTATTTAACCACCACTTTCAGTCCTACTTAAATTTCTTTCCAATCCTCTTACCTTGCTCTTCTGCCCAGGACACGTGTACCCTGCGTGCAGGGCGCGGTTGTGAAGCCAGCAATAGAATCGCGCCGCGGAGAGAAGCGACAAATCCGTGGTTCAACCAGCAACTCGGATTTCATCGCTCAATTATGAACGAAATTATGGAGCAGAACTGCTGGCAGGGGTGTCCAGCGGTTCGTCGTCGTACAACTTAATTTCATTCTAGACACAAAGTATATTTTCCTTCACAGCGAGTGTTCCAATACATGAAAATAGACCGAATTCACAATGAAAGCTTTAAACTGTAATGTAACTTTGTGCGAGATCGTGCGTATTTGCTTGTTTTCCGCACAGAACCAATACGCGGTAAGTGTGAAATACCACATTCAGTATTCCCAACGTAACACACATAACAATTTCCCTCTTCTTACCGCTTAAGCGCGACATTCATTTTACTGCTTTAGGCTTTTAACATATTATTTTTAGAGACGTTTAACATAGTAATAATTATAAATTCGAAACTTGCCACTGCAATTTCACCTAAATTGCAATGTTAATTATTGTTTTTAAATGTTTGCAAAAATTAAGTAAAGTCTACTACTCCACGAAACTTATTGCATTCCTGATACAAGTAACATTAAGGAAACCGTGAAAAAATCAACAAGATTCCAGATGCCGATGTTATTACTGCAATATGTTATATAAATAATATTGTTAGAATATTTAAATGAAAAATAAGTCATTACATAACCTTACCGTTTGTTTTAAGTTCGCATTTATAGACTGGGGGGAAAAAAAAAGACAGACGTATATCACGGCCTGCTGGAATATAGTAAACACAGAAAACATTTTATAGCAACAATGTTGAAGATAGATATTTTAGTTTTTAAAAGTTGCCGTCATTGAACAGAAACCAAGATGGAGATTTCATTGCAACTAATTAGAAATTCCTCTTTCAGGTATGTAATAAATGATCTTAGCACAAAATAATGTACGATACACGAGCGGTATGTTTTCTTTCAATTCTCGGAAATTAAAAAAGCTCGACTACGTTTCGCTTTTTGAAACTTTTCCTCGAACATGAAAACTACAACATACCGCTCTTGTAACGCTCATTACTATTATAAGAAAGCCAGAAACTATGCCTTTACGTAGATGTTGCAGTAAGCCTAATGACGTTAACTTAGATTCTTTGCAACTGCAAGCTGTGAGGTGAAACTTTACGTAGAAACTAAGAAAGCAGCCAATCATGTTGTACGGTCTAGATATTAATGTAATTTTTGTAATAATTGCACGTGTACTGTTTAATATTATCGATAATTTCATGAGTCCGAACACCCGAATACGAGTGCAATTTAATAAGATAATTCAACGAATAAAATTGAATAATTTGCAAAACCAAATTACTTAACCTATATCATAAAACACAGCAATAAGACTATTATTATTATTATTATTATTATTATTATTATTATTATTATTATTATTACTAGCCATACCCGTGCGCTCCGCTGCACCCGTTAGAAATAAATATAAAGTAATTACATAATTAAAATAGGACATTTGATCCAGGGAACACTCGTGTTTGATAGAAGGATAAATCGTTTAATATGTTACTTAATTTAAATTGCATCCAAATAATTAAAATTCTACCATTTTGGTCCAGAGACCACTCATTGGTGCAATGACAATTATTCCTTTAACATGTTTCTAATTTTTATTACATGCAACCATAGTTTAATGAAGCTTGACATCATTTAGATTTAATGTTTATACTTTATTTTCTTGTTATAGGTTTCCATTGAATTATGGTAATAACTTAATTTTAACCCCTGTTTTCTACATATTCAGTAAATGGCGTTTGGCCCACTATGGTTCTGAACCCTTCAAATAACTTAAATTATATTATATTATATTATATTATATTATATTATATTATATTATATTATATTATATTATATTATATTATATTATATTATATTATATTATATTATATTATATTATATTATATTACATTACATTATATTATATCACATTACATTATATTATATCAGAAGTTACTGTAATAGCATTAGAGCATTATGTCCATCTAGAGAAACTACACTTTCCAATGGTGAAATAATAATTAATTACACAAATCGGTTAATCTAGCTTCCGATATTACTTCATACAAACACAGAAACATTCTCTGTAGGCTATCTTTCATAGCTTTCGATTGTTGCTGTCCACGGCCCCTTATAGACGAAGTCATTTGTTTTTTATTTCATTATACGGCCTTAGAGGGCAGTTATTTTAATTTTAAAACTCATTTATCTCATTAAATATCAGTCCTATAAACATTTTTCAAGGAATAAAACTTATCGCAAATTATTTTTAAAGGAACTTTTGTTACGTAATATTTTTCACAAAAATCAATAATAAGCGAGATATTTCGATTTATTTAATTCAGGCCCCCTTATAACCCCCCTTTTAAATAATGTATTTTGAATGCCATATAGCCTAAAATCTAAGTTACAACGAACTTAATTTATATTCCAATTTTCATTGAAATCCGTTCAGCCATTATCGCGTGAAAAGGTAACAAACATACAGACAGACAGACAGACATACAAACAAAAATTTCAAAAAAGCGATTTTCGGTTTCAGGGTAGTTAAATATATATGTTAGGACCAATTTTTTTTTTGGAAAATCGAAAATTACCAGAAAAATTTCGGCTACAGATTTATTATTAGTATAGAAATAGATTATTATTATTTCCTCGCTGTTATTTATACTCGCTTTAACATCTTTGGTCATACCGCGAGTTAATCTTCGGTTGAAATCCGAAGGCCTGTGTACTATTGTTGAGACTGGTTCTATTGTTGTGAACTAGATGGCGACTGTATATATTATGTTACTGATTTGTTACATGATTTCCGTGATGAATGAGGCCGGCGATTTTCAGGGAAGTTCCTGCCCGAAATTCCTGGCATTTGCCTTACGGTTGAGGAAAAACCCTGAAAAACCTCAACCAGGAATTTCCACCCGACTGGGAATCGAACCCGGGCCCTCTGCGTAAGGGACTAGCATGCTGACCCCTACACCACAGAGGTGGTCAAAGACATTATTATCAAATACCGAACAGCTAGCAGTTTTGCGTGCGAACAACGATGGTGCTGCTACTTACCTGCCGGTGTGGAGATACTCGCGAAACAAGCTGTAATCAACTGCAATGTATATTGTTGCTGGGCTAGTTAATAGTTTTATTAATTAGTACTGTGTTAAAATGTCAGGGTGTATGTGTACTGTTTTTGTGACAATTGCAGCATTACAAATTGCTCCAAATCGTACTTTCTATTTCCGACAGTTCATAAAACGTAAGTCAACAACATTCTTTAGTAGGCCTAATTCCTTCGTCTTTGTGTTGGTAGACAAATACAAATCAGTGTTTTTTTATTTAGACTTAATAAATGAATAGAAGTTAAAATGTATTGGATTTTAAGATTTTATCAAATTAAGTTTTATTTTTGTCCACATGCCTTTACTAATTATTACAAGATCAGATTACTATCAATTTTATCTTTGCAGTTGTCAGCAATGCGTATATAAGACATTACTGTAAATTCATTCCTAATATCAGATTGATTTTGTCTCGGTAAACCAAAGAAAAAATATGTAACAATTAATTACGGAAAGTAATATGAAGTATGCAAATTTCTCATAATATGCAGATAAGATAATAATTTTACATTAAATATTATTCAACATTTCTTAGGCCTAAAATGACAGTCGATACGAACAGCTGTTAGAGGGGCGGCCATTTTTTCTCTATATACAACGCTTAAACAAGGAGTTTCGTGTATATAACTACTGCAAAGCTATTCCCATTGTATAGTTACAGGCTGTTTATACATCCATCGCTTCTGCATGGTTTATTAGTAAAGTTTCCTGTCTCAACTCTGCATAAGTCTAGTATAAAAACTATACACGGTTTATTAGTAAGACTGCTAGTATACAGCTGTCCGGTATTATTATAGTAAGGTATTTGTTACGTTTCCTTGTAATGAAGTTAAAAATCAGTTCTCTATCACGGCATACTAAATACTATTGCCAACTACTCATAACGAAAATACGAAACAACAATACTTAACCTCAAAAGTAAGATAAGCTGAAATGTTACATTAACAGAACAAAAACACGAAAAACTTTACATACATTCATTTATTATGCGAAGTTACAATATGAAAAGAAAGTTAAAGAATCTGAACAACCAATAAAGATAAAATGCCTTTATTTTTCAGAAAAGGTTAACTTATAACCAGAGTACTGCTTGACGACTGATGCATCTTCATAGCGCGCAATAATATGATTGTGACCCCTGATGAAATTGGAGCGCCGAGAGGAAGAGGGACGGACCAGGCGCGGGGAAAAAAGCATTTAAAGCAATTTTCACCAGACACGTTCTGCACAATGCGCCGGGCAGGGGTGGCCGACTGAATTGCTTTCTTTCTTCGTCTTTCAAGCCGTGTTGTGTTGTTCTGTGTTTGTATATACAGCCGTGATTCAATGGAATTGAAAGGTACTTGGAAATGCAATGGGAGGAGCAGGGAAACATCAAATGGACAATTTGGATGTTGGAAGGAAAGCATTCAATTTGATGCCGAAGTGATAAAAAAAACATATTGAATGGGAAAGTTTGGAGGAGGTCAGGAAGGTCGGAGCTTACAAACAAGAAAGTGCGTAAGGGTGCGTGAACCGAAACCGAAGCACCCGCAATAAGTCGAACGCTACTGCATAGTGACTATCTGTAACCAAGGAAATATCGAAGTGTGATGTAATAGTAATATGCGTTACAAGAGCGGTATGTTGAAGTTTTCATGTTCGAGAATTGAAAGAAAACATACCGCTCGTGTATCGTACATTATTTTGTGCGAAGATCGTTTATTACATACCTGAAAGACGAATTTCTAATTAGTTGCAATGAATTCTCCATGTTGGTTTCTGTTTTATGACGGCAACTTCGGAAAACCAAAATATCTTTCTTCAACATTGTTGCTATAAACTGTTTTCTGTGTTTACTATACTCCAGCAGGCCGTGATATACGTCTGTCCTTTTTTTTTTCCCTGTCTATAAATGCGAACTTAAAACAAACGGTAAGGTTATGTAATGATTTATTTTTCATTTTAATATTTTAACAATATTATTTATATAACATATTGCAGTAATAACATCGGCATATGGAATCTTGCTGATTTTTTCACGGCTTCCTTAATGTTACTTGTATCAGGAATGCAATAAGTTTCGTGGAGTAGTAGACTTTACTTAATTTTTGCAAATATTTAAAAACAATAATTAACATTGCAATTTAAGTGAAATTGCAGTGGTAAATTTCCAATTTATAATTATTACTATGTTAAACGTCTCTAAAAATAATATGTTAAAAGCCTAAAGCAGTAAAATGAATGTCGCGCTTAAGCGGTAAGAAGAGGGAAATTGTTATGTGTGTTACGTTGGAAATACTGAATGTGGTATATCACACTTACCGCGTATTGGTTCTGTGCGGAAAACAAGCAAATACGCACGATCTCGCACAATAGTAATATGCGTTACAAGAGCGGTATGTTGAAGTTTTCATGTTCGAGGAAAAGTTTGAAAAAGCGAAACGTAGTTTGCAAAACAAAAATATCTATGTTCAACATTGTTGCTTTAAAATGTTTTCTGTCTTTCCTATACTCAAGCAGGCCGTGATATACGTCTGTCTTTTTTTTCCCCCAGTCTATGATGACTGAGTCTGGAATCTTGTTGATTTTTTCATGGCTTCCTTAATGTTACTTGCATCACGAATGCAGTAACTTTAGTGGAGTTGTAGAGTTTACTTAATTTTTGCAAATATTTAAAAACAATAATTGACAGTGCAATTTAGGTGAAATTGCAGTGGTAAGTTTCCAATTTATAATTATTACTAGCTATATTGAACGTCTCTAAAAATAATATGATAAAAGCCTAAAGCAGTAAAATCAATATATCACTTAAGCGGTAAGGAGAGGGAAATTGTTATGTTTGTTAGGTTGGGAATACTGAATATGGAATTTTAGACTTTCCGCGGATTGGTTTTGTGCGGAAACCAAGCAAATACGCACGATCTCGCACAATAGTAATATGCGTTACAAGAGCGGTATGTTGAAGTTTTCATGTTCGAGGAAAAGTTTGAAAAAACGAAACGTAGTTGAGCTTTTTTAATTTCCGAGAATTGAAAGAAAACATACCGCTAGTGTATCGTACATTATTTTGTGCGGAGATCGTTTATTACATACCTGAATGAGGAATTTCTAATTAGTTACAATGAAATCTCCATCTTGGTTTCTGTTCAATGACGGCAAATTTGCAAAACAAAAATATCTATCTTCAACATTATTGCTCTAAATTTTTTTTTTGTGTTTACTATACTCCAGCAGGCCTGATATACGTCTGTCTTTTTTTTCCCCCAGTCTATGATGAGTCTGGAATCTTGTTGATTTTTTCCTTAATGTTACTTGCATCACGAATGCAGTAACTTTAGTGGAGTTGTAGAGTTTACTTAATTTTTGCAAATATTTAAAAACAATAATTAACAGTGCAATTTAGGTGAAATTGCAGTGGTAAGTTTCTAATTTATAATTATTACTATATTGAACGTCTCTAAAAGTAATATGTTAAAAGCCTAAAGCAGTAAAATCATTATGTCACTTAAGCGGTAAGAAGAGGGAAATTGTTATGTGTGTTAGGCTGGGCATACTGAATGTGGAATTTTAGACTTTCCGCGGATTGGTTTTGTGCGGAAACCAAGCAAATACGCACGATCTCGCACAAATAAGAACTTTACACATAGACACATTCATACATTTATTTCCTTCATAATTTCCAGGTCTTTCATTGCAAATGAAATATTCTCCAATCTTCCATTATTTTCTGCCTTCCTATTAGTCCCCGCTTGCGGTCCATATCTTCATGTTGTCTAACATCTGATATTTTTCTGTTCCGAACTATTCCCCCGTTTATCATTCCGTTAAATGTATCCTACAGTAGGCAGGTTCTTCTTTGTGAATGAGGCAGCCAATCTCTTCCTGATCAGTTCTTTCTTCACCCACTATTTCTAGTAAAACTTCATTTTTTATTCTGTCTATCCATTTCACATCCTCCTTTCTCCACACCGACATTTCAAGTTCTTCTAGTCGTTTCTCTTCATTTCGTCGTAATGTCCATGTTTCTGTTTCATACAATGCCACACTCCACATAAAGTACTTCTCTAGTCTCTTTCTTAGTTCTTTTTCCACTTTTTCTAGTGGAAAGAAACTCCCTACTGAATGATGCACTGAGAACAATGGTGAACAGGGGAAGAGTTCGTGGCAGAAGAAGATATCAGATGATATACAACATTATGATATATGGATCGTATGCAAAGACAAAAAGGAAGGCAGAAAATAGGAAAAATTAGAGAATGCTGAGTTTACAGTGAAAGACCTGCTCGTGGGCAGAAAACTATTAATGAATACAAAGAAATAATATTAGTGCTTCTAATATCAGTACTAGTAATTAGTAGTAATAGTGGTAGTGTTTTATTTAACGATGGTGCCAACTGGGGAAGTTATCTATTCGTGGAAATTATACGTGGGAGAGAAATTATTACGGATGAATTTTTCGATTGTCTAACACATGGAATTCTTGTGTGTCCCGTAAATCTAAGACACAGGTTTACTTTAATCTCAGACGAAGCGACTCTAAGAATTTTTATAATCTTTAAAATGCATCGCTTTCTATCGTGTCTTCATTAATGAATTTCGCATTCCACGGCAGCACGGTAACCTTTCGACCACGAGGAGAAAAATTTTCCTTGTGAATACAGAGCGACGTAAATGTTTCTAAGTGTAGGACTTAGATATAATAAACCGCCATTTCTTTCAGTTCTCATTTCCTTTTAAGTGTTTAACGGCCCTAATTTTCGTAAACTCAGCTACTCTGTTTGTCGGTTATGCTAATAGTTCCAGCGTCTTCCTATTGAAGATCAGTTTGTATATTAATTCAGATTGATCTGTGTTGGTTAATGTTTCAGTTCGATCAGATAGTTGAACCCGGGAGCGGGTAAATGCATTTGAATCGTACTGCACGGCATTTCAACAGCTGCGACTACCGGCCATTGTCTTATAACGCTCCGATCACGATCAGGTGTCGGCCAGCTGGAATATTTTTTCCATTATACTGAACGCATCATTGCATCACAAGAAAGATCTGATTAACAAAAGACAGTCATCTTTCTTGCTTATTCTAAACTAGCCATACCCGTGCGCTTCGCTGCACTTGCTACAAATAAATATAAAGTAATTACATAATTTTTTTTTCATATACTTTTATTTAAAAATAAAGAAATTAAAGAGCAAATTCAATTTTAACAGCTGTCGAAAATTCCAATTATTGTGTTCACACTTTTTTTCCATTACATGATTTTTCTTCTTCTGTAAGCAGCGTCATCATACAAGTCGGAGGCGTTTTGTTTTATTCTTAGAGAAAGAGAGCTATAAACACAAATCAATGACTGTGGTCGTTAGAGTATTGAATGCGATGATATATAAGATCACCTAAACATTTGCGGTCTTTCTAATAAAAACTCTATATACAGACGTTTAACTGTCTTATTCTTATACAATGAGTAGCTCATTTATACCTCGTGTGTAAATTCCTTACTAATAATCACTACATACGTCGTGTATAACAGTATAACTGTTACACAGCTACGTCATAGTTTCGTCATTACTTCGTTACGGAAGGTAATAGAATATCTGAGGTTCTCTATTGCATCCGGTAGAGCGCTCTAGTGTGGCGTGTTAAATATCGATAGTACACAACGAGTTAGAAATTCTAACTCGTTGATAGTACAACTGGCTCTAATCGATTACCACACTACATTTTGGTCAAAGATTACAAGCTACAGCAATTTTATTTTAATAATTCTGTGATCTTTGGTTTGTTCTTCTGTGGTTGCAAGGTAACCATCATCGTAAAATGACAGTCGATACGAACAGCTGTTAGAGGGGCGGCCATTTTTTCGCTATATACAACGCTTAAACAAGGGGTTTCGTGTATATAACTACTGCAAAGCAATTCCCATTGTATAGTTACAGCCTGTTTATACGTCCATAGGTTATTCATGGTTTATTAGTAACGTTTTCTGTCTCAACTCTGCATAAGTCTCGTATAAAAACTATACACCGTTTATTAGTAAGACTGTTGTATTTTTTTAAAGATAATTCAATGTCTAAGTTTTAAGAGCCATGTCTTAGCTGGAGTTACACGTAACATAGACTGTTTTTCATCATACAGCATACGTTTCAGTTCACGAATTTCAGGATGTCCACTAGACAGGACATAATGCACTACACCATGAATAAGCCACAACTGAGGTTCAAGGTTTTCACTTGAACCAAAATCAAAATGGAGTATTTTCCATAGAGCATCATTTGGGTTAGTCGACATATCAAATTTACACAGCTGATGTTTTAGCCACGTCCAGATAGTTCTAGTACCTTGACAGCCTATTAGTCTGTGTTGAATGGTATCCAGTCTATTACACTTTCCATATGCTGGCGAGTCTACCAAGTAGTGTTTATGTTTCTTGGATTCTGTTGGGATGACGCCATTAACCATCATGTAAGATGTTACTAACCATTCTGTTGGCACGTGCGGAAAATTTAGATTTTTCCAGATGCGGGACCAGGGACGATTTGGGAATTTCTCTTGCACAGAAGGCGTCGTAGTCATGGGGCTCCGTAAGACTTTGTAGATAATTTTAGAGGTGAGCGGAGAGTCTGGCTTCAGTTCTGCTTGTTGTAATTAAAATAGGACATTTGGCCAGGGGATATCCATGTTTGATAAAATGATAAACTTTCTCCATTCTCCTGTCATCCGTCTCAGCACCAAAAATATTTTCCTAAGCAACTTATTCTCGAACACCCTTAACCTCTATTGCTCTCTCAAAGTGAGAATCCAAGTTTCACATCCATACAGAACAACTGGCAATAGGCACAACCCGCTGCCGTCATCCAGACTGTAGTGAGCTTGAAACACTTGGACACGTGCTTGGACAATGCCCTAGAGGCGAGCTGCTGATCAATGCTAGACATCATCGTGTACGACACGCTTTGGCGACATCGTTAAAAAACTTTAAATTGGGAGATTCATGAGGAAGTACATTGTGTATCATCAGATGGTTCTTTTAGACGGGCACACATTGTTGCTATCAACGGACGCTTAAAACGGGCTCTTGTTCTTGACCCTACTATCCGTTTCGAAAGAAACCTAAATCAGGCCACCGAGGTTGATATTGAGAAGAAGTCCATATATGAACCTTGTCTGCCGTATCTTTCTCAAAAGTACAACGTCCCTCTTAAACAATGGTCCGTCATTGGTTTGCTGTTTGGCAGTAGAGGTTCAATCACAAAATTCACGTGGAATTATCTTAAGGAACTTCACATTCCTTTTGATTATGTAATGTCTATTCTTATAAATATTATCAAGGATTCTCTTCAAATATTACATCATCATCTCTATTTCAATTAATCAACTTATATTTGCCTTCAACAATTAACTTTCTCTTTTCTTTAATGTATCATAAGTCACATTATATTGTACATGTTTATCGTATTCAGGACCCTTGTGGTCACTCAAATTCTTTGAGCTGATGTCTATAATTTAGAAATATATATATAAATTCCAACTTTCAGTTCTTTTTAAGAGAAGACTGGATGATAGAAACTTCTCAACCGAATAATAATAGGCATTTCTCATGTTTATTCGGCGTTTAATTTCCTCTTGAATATCATTTATATATAATGTTAAAAAGTATCCAGCATTTCAGGAGATGATAGCATGCATCAAAACAAGAAAATAATGCCTAATAAACATGGGTCCTACAACACATACTTTCTGAGATCTTAACACTTATGCAAATCTAGTCCCTCAGGTAAAGCTTCCTCTAAAGCAGATTTTTTAATAATTTCAAGGGAAAAATTGTTCCGGGGCCGGGTATCGATCCCGGGACCTCAGGTTGAACGTACCAGCGCTCTGCCAACTGAGCTACCCAGGAACTCCACCCGACACCGTCTCAACTTTTCCCTTTATATCCACACAACTCGCGTGGGCTGACGAAACGCCAGAGACCCACATCGAGTGCACACAAACTCTGTGTGACTTGGAATTGTGGTTTTCTGTTAACGTACACAGTGACATATATTATGCAAATCTAGTCTCTCAGGTAAAGCTTCCTGTAAAGCAGATTTGAATAATTTCAAGGGAAAAATTGTTCCGGGGCCGGGTATCGATCTCGGGATCTCTGGTTGAACGTACCAGCGCTCTGCCAACTGAGCTACCCAGGAACTCCACCCGACACCGTCTCAACTTTTCCCTTTATATCCACACAACTCGCGTGGGCTGACGAAACGTCAGAGACCCACATCGAGTGCACACAAACTCTGTGTGACTTGGAATTGTGGTTTTCTGTTAACGTACACAATGACACATATTATGCAAATCTAGTCTCTCGGGTAAAGCTTCCTGTAAAGCAGATTTGAATAATTTCAAGGGAAAAATTGTTCCGGGGCCGGGTATCGATCTCGGGACCTCTGGTTGAACGTACCAGCGCTCTGCCAACTGAGCTACCCGGGAACTCCACCCGACACCGTCTCAACTTTTCCCTTTATATCCACACAACTCGCGTGGGCTGACGAAACGCCAGAGACCCACATCGAGTGCACACAAACTCTGTGTGACTTGGAATTGTGGTTTTCTGTTAACGTACACAATGACATATATTATGCAAATCTAGCCTCTCAGGTAAAGCTTCCTGTAAAGCAGATTTGAATAATTTCAAGGGAAAAATTGTTCATAAGAGGTGCTCAATGTGACATCCATTTATGACAATGTATTTCTCTGCCCTACAATTCCGTAGTTGATATCCTTGGCATGGAATAATGATATGTCGTAAGGAAGATCGAAAACAAAAGCCTGGTTGCGAATATGTGTGCGGTTCAGCAATGATGATGATGTGAATTTTCGTAATCTGCATGTGTGGGCTATGAAAATCCCCATGCAGTTGAAGAAACAAGGCATCTCAATCAAAGTATGGGCAGGCGTTTTTGGTGATACGTGCTACCACAGAGACTGTAAGGACTTTCTTATTAACATACTAGCCGTACCCGTGCGCTCCGCTGCACCCGTTAGAAATAAATATAAAGTAATTACATAATTAAAATAGGACATTTGATCCAGGGAACATTCGTGTTTGATAGAAGGATAAATCGTTTATTATGTTACTTAATTTAAACTGTATTTAAAATATTAAAATGCGATCATTTTGATCCAGAGACCACTCATTTGGTGCAATGACAATTCCTTTAACATGTTTCTTAATTGTTATTACCAATTATTTTTGGAAAAGCGAAAATTAACAGAAAAATTTTGGCTACAGATTTATTATTATATTATATTATATTATATTATATTATATTATATTATATTATATTATATTA
Organism: Periplaneta americana; assembly: GCF_040183065.1. Lineage (NCBI taxonomy): Eukaryota > Metazoa > Arthropoda > Insecta > Blattodea > Blattidae > Periplaneta > Periplaneta americana. Next base: position 20,889,182 of record NC_091120.1, read on the forward strand.
TATTATATTATATTATGTAAAAAGTGTGTTGAGAACGGATGTACTCGAATTAGAAAGTTTTTAATTTGTTGTGGGAGCTCTTGAATCTCAGGAGGAACAGCTTTTACAACAGCGCAACATAATCTGCTTGGCTCATTACCCAATTTTTTTGCATTGCATTTATTGCATATTTGTTTTGTGTATTTTAACACGATTCAATTGAGTATAGTTAAAATTTGAATTATAAAATAATGGATTGCTAAGCTAACCTACTATTACTGCATACTAAATCAATACACTCTCGTTGTTCGTTAATTCTCTGAGATAAAAATGAATATGTTCATAAACATTATTATAAGAAATACAGGAAATGAATATACAGAATAACCTATCAAGTTTTCTGTGCATAAGAAGCTATTTTAATCTTACCTGTCCTCAATTCACTCAAAAGTTACTGTAATAACATGATAGCATTATGTCCATCCAGAGAAACTACACTTTCCAATGATAAAATAATAATTATTTATAAAAATCGGTTTATTTAGCTTCATACAAACACAGAAACATTGTCTGTAGGCTATGTTTCATTGTTTTCGATTGTTGTGTCCAAGGCCCCTTATAGACGAAGTCATTTGTTTTTTAGTACAATATACCGCCTTAGATGGCAGTTATTTTAATTTTAAAACTCATTTATCTCATTAAATATCAGTCCTATCAAAATTTTTCAGAGAATAAAACTTATCAGAAATCATTTTTAAAGAAACGTTTGTTATGTAACATTTTTCACAAAAATCAATAATAAGCGAGATATTTCGATTTATTTAATTCAGACCCCCTTATAACCCCCCTTTTAAATAACGTATTTTGAATGCCATATAGCCGCCCCTGGTAGAGGGGCAGAGAAGGCCTGACGGCCTTATCTCTACCAGGTTAAATAAATAAATCTAATCTAATCTAATCTAATCTATAATCTAAGTTACAACGAACTTAATTTATATTCCAATTTTCATCGAAATCGGTTCAGCCATTATCGCGTGAAAAGGTAACAAACATACAGACAGACAGACATACAAACAAAAATTTCAAAAAAGCGATTTTCGGTTTCAGGGTGGTTAATTATATATGTCAGGACCAATTATTTTTGGAAAATCGAAAATTACCAAAAAAATTTCGGCTACAGATTTATTATTAGTATAGATAGATTGCCTGCCTTGCTGGAGAATGTGCCATGTCAGCAGAGACTAGAGATGTTATTCATGCACGATGGCACACCAGCACATTTTCTCCGCAATGTGCGTGAACACCTGACGCTGACATTTCAGGACCGCTGGATTGGTCGACGAAGCCCCTCAACCTAGACGTTTGGTTATGGGTACCAGTGGCTGTTCCTCGGGGGAGGGAAGGGAGGAACGTCCTCCTCACATTTTCTTCTTTTGAAAGTAAATACCAAATAAAATATGTGCCTTGAAATTCGAGGAAGATTCGATAATTTTTAAGTTCACAGCTATAAGAAAAACTTGGTTGATCGAGTTGCGCTCATGTGCTGTAGAAAACTGTGAGAAAGATGAGAGATTGTCTGTGTGGAGGAAAGGCACTCCATTCCTCCTCTACTGCAGTTAACACACATAGACAACAGCGCACTAGCGGCCAGACAAAGAAGCAGAGTTTTAAAGCAAGTAAATGAACGGAGAGGGAGGAGATCCTCCTCTGAATCAGTCATGGGCGGGAAATAGAAACTGACTGGTCGTGCAGCAAGCTCGCTACCGCTGCCACCTAACGATGCTGCATTCAACCAGACTATAACACATCTAGGAGGAGACACAACAAAAACAGTTTTAACGCAACGCTATGAAAGACACCATATAAACTTTTTAAAAAAATCATAAATCAAAAATATTATTGATTGTACTTTATATAGGCAACTATTCACGGTTAGAAACTTTCGTGGATATTTGAAAGTTAAAGTCGGGTTTATGTAAAACAAAGAGGAAGTAGTTCTACGTAGTTGGCCCCTGAAATTCACTTCAATTCATTGTTTACTAGACAGGGCAACAGTCAAGTTGTCAGTTTTGTACAAATATATTTGAAACTGAAAGTAGGTACTCCAAACTACATCATTTTTAACATAAAAAATTAATCGGCCACCGGTAGCTTTGAACAATAATGATAGTATGACTTTACAAGAACTGACATTCTTCAAAAGCATGTGATACTGAACTTGTAAAATGTGGCAACACAGACCACGTGGGGGCAGTGTTCTCGCTTTCCTCAAATTATTTCCCATTCCCATTTCCATTTCCGTAAAACGGTTCCGGTTACGAGTTAGTAGCTAGTCTCTTCCAACACGTGTGATGCTGTAGTGTGCTCGAAAAATGCTACGAGGTTGTGAATTTCTTTGTAATTGTTAATTTGTGCAATTATTCAACAATGAATGGAAGTGAAAATATAATATATTTTGGACAATTTAGGAAACTCAGTTTACAAGAACAGATTATTGCTATACAGAAGGGAAGGCCAACCCTAACACTACCTGGTCTTACATGTATGCATGTAGGCTAATTTGTAGCATGTTTCATTCAAGAAGGTGTCATTTCGTGCTGTTAACTTCTTTCCTCCTCTTAAGAAATATGCAGGAGCTGCCACTGATGGGGACACATGAACGAACTAGATCAATTTCAAAGAGTGCGTGATTCTTTACGCCGAAGGGCAGAGGAATGCATTGCCATGAATGGACGTCATATTGAGCACCTTCTATGAACAAGTATTCAGATTTCAGAAAGTAGGATTTCATTCATATTTAACCGACAGAAAGCAGTGTGCAGTGTGCATGTCTAAATGGTAAGTTGTCTGATTTTTTTAAATAAATTACGGGGTGCCACAAAAATCAATCATCGGGCCCTTTTTACGTATTGCAGGACCCATGTTTATTAGACATCATTTTTTTGTTTTTTGATGCATACTAGCACCTCCTAAAATATTAGATACTTTTTCTTTAACACCTTGTATTTGTTACTGTTGCTCCAAGAAATTTGAATTTTCCCATCTTTTCAAACGATAAATTTCCAATGTTTATACAGGGACAACATTTTATTTTTACTTCAATTTTTATTGTACCGTAGTTTTTTAATGTACTTCACTCCCGCCCCATCTACTAATCACGTTCAACCATCCTCCACAGAGATCCAAGACCGCATATACAGTCATAGTAGCTTTACGTTCAGAGTAAACAGTACGTTCCAAAAATATGTTCGCGTTTTCCAGTGACGAAAGAGCTTTCAATATTGAATCATTTTCGCACAGGTACTTTCGTCCATTTTCCTACGTCGCATCGCGGTTTCACCCACCTGCTTTATGCGCCTTTCTGTAAAGGCTAGTGGCTGAGAACATTAATTTCTGTTAGGAATTGGACGTCTACGCAATATTATACCCATACAATTGTTTAAAATAACTTAAATAAAAGAGCCTCGTTAAGTAATTAACTTTCACGTGATTTCCTCCTTTTCTACGACACTGCGATATAACCACTTGGACGGACAGTAGATAGCATGTCTGAGTAATTTTATCTTTTCGGATCGGGCAGAAGTGAAGACTGAATTTACAATACGTAAGGTACTCTTTTATAGAGTAGGTACAGAATTATTTCAACATGAGTTACTGATACGAAGTACGAAACTGGTAATTGGAATTACGTACAATAGTCTATAGTGCGATAATATGCACAAAAGAACTGAAGCCTGTATCGAAATGAACGGCCACCATTTTAAAAAATGTGTTTAAATATCCATATTATGATTATTTTTCAATTTAACTTCATTCTCTATAGTGTACGCTAATGTGCTGTAGACAGTATAATATACACTGCATAATGAATACGTCCGAACAAAAACCTAATGAAAATTATCAAACTCAAAAGCGTGATATTTCCTAGTTTACGTAAATGGATGAACTACTTTTCTTCCCTCCTATATCTGGGAAAGTGATATGTTTGTATTTTACGCCAGTATCATCGAACTCCAGTCGTGGAAGGGGGTAGGCAAACGGTGTTTGCGGTTCTCAATCTTGATTCAAAGGTATAGCCAGGTTAATATTAAAAATTGTTAGTAAAAATAAAATGATGTCCCTGTATTTTCATTTCGTGCAATGTTCTGTTCACGAGACATAACCTATCTGTTGCTTCAAGTAAAATTGCCGTGTTCTTCCTAACCGTTTGTGAATTTTCTTTTAACTTATTCACGTTATCCGCATAAACAAGCAGCTGATGTAACCCTTTCAATTCCAAACTCTCTCTGATATCTTGGACTTACCTAATGGCAGATTCTATAGCAACTTCGTGATGATATACATTTTGTAAACTGTGGCAATGGGACGCTTATGTCGCAAGCTGTACGAGACTTAAGAAGCAGGAAGTGGGGGGCGACAGTGACCGTATAAAGTGGGAGGAATAAAAAAGCGGGTAACGACTTGGGCCATCAAAGTCAGTAGGAAAAACTATTTATATTAATTAAAGCCAAATATAAAAGGTGACTTCCGTCGCTCTTCCCTGTACATAGACCATCCTAGCCCAGTCCAAATAGAAATGCTCTGCCGTATAATCATATACTAAGTAATTATATCTCATTATGGACTTATCAGGCATCGTAAATAATTAATCACGAGACATAATCCGACAGTCCCTTTTTATTTGTCTCTAATAAATAAAACCAACTCCACTGTATTCAAATGCGGATGGTAATTTAATACCAATTTATCATTTGTCCACATGAATCAATTAATGTGGAGGGGGATCGGTGTCAGAGTGGCATCGTGGGTTGCTTATCGCCACAGTGAATTAATAAGCAAACTAATTCTTTATGCAAATGGAGGAGCAACTCGCCTTGTGTGTAATTTCCGTGTGTCACCGTTTTGTGCTCATTGTAAGGATAATGCAACCATTAATTAGGTTCACGCTCTGTCAGGTTTGATCCCGACGGCAATAAAATACAAGACTCGTGACTTCCAAATGCTCGACAACAAATTTCGTGTTGCGGTAGGAGAGGAGAGCGTCGTATCGTCTTCAGGTTTCCTTGCTAAGTTGAGTCAGCATGTGAATGTTTTCGTTAATTTTATGTTGCAAGAAATCTGGTTATGCATTTTTCCGATATTTATTAAACAGAATCATATTCAAACTAGTGGCTTGTGCAGCAAATACTGCTGCAAACTAAGTTCGTTAGAAGTTGAAATAAATTTTTTTCAGATTTATTTTCAATGAAGAATACTTGTCTTTTTGATAGTTATTTGCTTCCATAATAATGAAACCTACTCCCTCTGAATGGATTTTTTTAGGCCAAATACTTTTTCTTGAACCTATCCAACTTCAGTTTTTGAGTTTCAACGCGAAAACGCAAGTATCAATGTCAGGACTATAGCAGTAGCTATTTCAGGTCATTGTGGATTGTAGGCAAAAGTTAAAAAAAATGTCAGGTTTGCTAAGCTTTCGAACAATAGCATTTTCGTATAGCTGCTGCATGTAGAACTTGAAATGTAGAGCGTAAAATCATTTTATCCTACTAAGAGATCTTGCTGGAAAGATCTGGAGACTACAAAATTTTCCAGGCCTCATATTTTATCAGTAAGTAATACCTTTTGATCTTTCCTTAGGAACTGTAATTTTTGCGCTCTCTCGAGCCAATACTGAAGACAATGACACATATCAATATCTACACTACACCGCCATTAAGTATATGAAAAAGACCCAACCCCACTGGGTTAATAAGTATAAAAATATTTGATTTTAATAACAATATTATTATCTTAATTAAGTTTTTTAGTTATATATAGCAGCTACTCAGTAAATTATAGAAATGAAGATCTAAATTAAGATATTCTCTACATTTACTTACATAACCTCAAAACGTTTCACTTTCATGTCATCAATATAGCATCAATATTATGTACAATTAATGAAAAAAATATACGTCATGAAATTAACTATAACAATATTTAATTCCTAATAGTAATAATGTCATCAAACCACCTCAAGTTTCGTAGATTTGAATATCCGATACACAGCTATACTCAGAAAATTATACTCTGCAGAATCAGTTTTTAATAACAAATTGAATTGAGCTCTAAATATGTCGGCAATCCTGCAGATCATGGCCTTCGTGTAATAGCCTATTGTTTATTGTAGTGTGTGTTTTGTTCTGAAATTCAATCAAGTCGGCCGTGAGTCAATACAATTAGTTCTCAAAACTGACAACAGATGGATTTTGGAAAATTGGAAAATTATGTAGGAAAATTGACATTTCATTGAAAACTACTACTTTTCCGAAAAACTTTGGATGCCAGGCATGAAAATGAGGGGTCACTCATTAAAATCCGTTCAGCCGTTTTCCCGTAATTTCCATTACCAGTTCAAATTATATATATAGATTCAGGTAATTCAGAAAATTAATAATTGTACTGGAGTTTTTAACTTGTCGTCGAGCATGCATCAAGGAAGCGAATTGAGGTAGGTGCTCCTGTTATGGCCACCCCCCTATTGCGAGTTAGTTAACCAAAAAATCCGCTAAATTGCAGCAGCATCCAATGAAAGGGCATCCTGGTATGTCACTTGATCGTTTTCCATCCAGTCAGGTTGAGCAATATGGCGTCAGTTGCCTGTTTTGCGGTTTTCATGTGACCTCTTCTTATTTTTCTCTGGTAAGTCTCCTTTGTTTTATGCATGTTTTTCAAAGACTTGTTTCATGAAAACCATCGTACTCCATTCAGTTTTTAATGTTCTGTTGATTGGTGTTGTAGTTGATGGCGTATCTTTTACGAGCTTTTCATAATCAAACGATTTTCGTGAAAGCTTACCTTCTCCTGATATGGCCATATCAAGTTCATTTCACTTTTATTTTTTCACCTGACAAATTTACATGCCTTATAGCTGATATTACGCAAAAATTTTGTATTTTAAGAAAAGCAACTTAATTTTTTTTATGGGAAAACCTGTTTTGACTACACTTTTGAATCATAAAAAAGATTATTAAGTGTCATTTTTATTCATTTTACACCAAAATTATTTAATTTTAACACAACTGCGCTATCAAACTGAAAACAATCACGATTTGTAGAACATGGAACAAGGGTGGCCATATCATGTGCACATGTTCCTGATATGGCCACTAGGTAGACTTTTGGAATTTGGGACTTTTTGGACAATTAAAGCTATTTTATGGGGAAAGGAAATTGTTTTAACCCCTTTACTCCCACTGTTCCCAAATGGGAACATGCATTATTTACGGCGTAATTGATTTGAGAGGACCAATAATCATCTTATTTTGTTTCTTATGTGTCAATAAGTAGGAATATATAAGAAACACCATTTTTACTAAAAAAATAATTTGGGCATAAATGGGTTAATATCAATTCTGAAATATTTATATTCCAATCATTGAAAGTGTCTTGGGATCAAATGGGTTAAGAAAGTCCATTAGACTGAGAACGAGTAAGAAAAAAACTGAGAAAGCATGATGGAATATTCAGATTGTCAATTTCTATAAATGAATACAATATAATATTTTATTACTCAGTCAATGACAAATCAAAGTAAAATAATGACTTAGTTTATAGTCATTAAGTATATATACGTGAATTACAAAATTGCGAACGTTTTCGCCTATTCAGGCATCCTCAGGCAGTTATACAATATCTCAATGTCATATACGTAGCTATTGGTGGTGAGTACTATTTAAAATTAATGATGTATGGGACATCTCCATTATTAAAATGTAATATTACAGGTAATAAACTTAAATAATGTTAAAAAATGTTAAAAACCATGTAGTAATTAAACTTCATAATATGTGGAACACTTGTTCAGTCCAATGAGTGGTGAATGTATCTGAAATATATAAAAATACGAATAGAAATGGGAATTATCAAATGTAAATTGTAATCGGATTGGATATTTAAAAGTACTCACGTCGTTTAAAATGTGACAACTGCATAGTTAGCAACTGTATGGATCACTATAAACATCCTGTGTTTTATGTGAATTATCTGTAATGAAATAATAATTAATATCAATTTTAGAAGAATTTGAAAAATTAATTGGACGTACTTACGTAGACGTGAGACGACCTGCTGCTATTAGGACTGTAACTGGTATGACGTGGGTGAAGTGTGTATTCGTGTAAACAACCACGCGGAAGGATATTGTGTGGTGACGGGGTTAGAGGTTGTACAGGGGATTTCGGATTTGGGTTAAATTTTCATTAAGAATGCTGTTCTCTATTTGAATCTGTTTAGCAATGTATTATTCTTCTGCAGAATTTATCAATTTAGTTTCTATTCCTGATTTTAATATTTTTAAGGTTTTATTTGCTGGGCCTAATTCATGTCCATTATCTATTAGATGAGATGCATATGTAGATTTCTTACGATTATGTTTGAAATCAGAAATGTGCTCATTGTATCTAATTTTGAAATTTCTTTTGGTTTGTCCTATATATTTCTCTTTACATGTAAAACATTCCAATCTGTAAATACCATTATTATGGAGTTTGTTAACTTCTTGAAGTCTAATGTTTAAATTGTTATTGAGTTTATTAGTTGGTTTGTGCGCTATGGAAATATTTTCTTTTTTAAAAAAGTTAGCTAATTTGCTAGATATATATTTATTATATGTTAAACTGAAGTATTTTTTGTTGGTCTTGTTTTGTTTTGTTAATGTAGATATATTACTTAGTTCTTTTTTCCTTTTATTCTTGTTTATTAGTTTTTTAATCAAATTAGTACTATAGCCATTTTCGTTGGCTATCTGTATTATTTTATTATATTCTTTCTTGTAATTGTTTTTACTTAGTGGAAATTGTATTAATCTATTAATCATGTAATTGAAGTTACTTAATTTATGTGCAGTAGGATGTTCTAAATTTATGGGGATACTATGGTTAGTAATTCCAGGTTTTCTGTAAATATTGAATTCTAATTTATTTTTATGTTTTTTTATCACAATGTCTAAAAAATGAATCATATTATTAACTTCAATTTCTTGTGTGAATTTTAGGTTATTATGCAAATTATTGAAAGATTCTAATATTTGTTTATTGATTTGTTGGCTTTCATAAATTATTAAAGTATCATCTACTTATCTATTGTAAAATTTAATATTGTGTGTTTTTAGAATATTATTGACTTCTTTATCTTCAATATCTTGAATAAATGTTTCGGCAAGTAAACCGGATAATGGGTTGCCCATAGCTAATCCTTTTTGTTGTGTATATATTTTATTATTAAACTGGAAATAATTCTGTTTGGTTACAATGTGTAATAATTTAATTATTTTTTCTATTGTGGTTTTTTGTATATTGTTTTTAAGTAGTTTTTTCTCTATTATGTGAAGAGTTTCTTTTATGGGAATATTAGTATATAAATTTTCAATATCTAATGATAACATTTTAGTATTTTTTGTAATCTTGAAATTTTGAAGTTTGTTAATCAATTGATTGGAATTTTTTGTTGTGTATAAATGTTGTAATTTCAAGGCAGATTTTAGAAAACGTTGGAGAAATTTGCATATTTTATAATTTGGAGAATTTATACAATTAACTACTGGTCTCATTGTTATGGGGTTTTTATGCGTCTTGGGTAAGGTTTTCATAGATGGAATTTTTGGATTTTGGTTAATATATTTAAAGATTTCATTGGGTGGGATAATATCTGGCATTGTTTTCAAAGCGGTTCTAATTTCTTTTTGATAATTATCTGTGGGGTCATTTTTAATTTCAATGATTTGATTTTTCTCAAAAAATTCTAAAGTTTTTTTGCAATATTGTTCTTTATCTAAAATTACTACAGCATTGGATTTATCAGCTTTTACTTGGACTAAATTATTATCATTAAATTTTTTCTGTAAGTTATTTAATTTACGTTTTATTTGTTTGGCATTTTTTAATTGTTTTTTGGTTTTGGAACTGTTTTTGTAATCTTTTATTAACTTTGCGGTTTGATGTCTGAGAAAATCTTTGTTTGGGTGAGCACAATTTTGTATTATGGTTTCAGTTTCAATTATTAACGTATCTAATGTCTGGTTTATATTGGGTTGAGGAAAATTATATTTGTAACCTAGATTCAAAATGTTAGTTTCTTCCTGTGTGAATTCTACATCGGTTAAATTAATTGTCCTGTTGGGTTTTGGATTCTGTTGTTCAATATCATGTTTAATTTCACCTTTATTTGTAAGGCTATCTAATTTCTTATTCAAATTATTGTATTTATTTTCCATTAGTGAATGGATCTTTTCATTAATTTCTAGGTCGACAAGAGGCCATGTCTGTCCAAAGGTCTTTGAAATTATTAAATAAAGCTCATATAACTGTATGTTTACGTTTTCTTTCTTTTTATATAAAAACCTGATCTCATTTTTGATTCAATTTATTTGTGCAGTTGTTTTAGTCTTAATTGCAGTTTTTGTTTTTGATTTTATTCCAATTGTGGCGTATTTGGGAATGACTTTGTTTTCTAAGCATTTACGATTAAACCAAATATTAGCTATCGTATTATGAAGTTTAATTTTACAATTGAGATATCTCTTATAAATATTTGTGTGACTCACATTCATTAACTTAGGAAGCATGATGGAATATTCAGATTGTCAATTTCTATAAATGAATACAATATAATATTTTATTACTCAGTCAATGACAAATCAAAGTAAAATAATGACTTAGTTTATAGTCATTAAGTTTATGTACATGAATTACAAAATTGCGAACGTTTTCGCCTATTCAGGCATCCTCAGGCAGTTATACAATATCGCAATGTCATATACGTAGCTATTGGTGGTGAGTACTATTTAAAATTAATGATGTATAGGACATCTCCATTATTAAAATGTAATATTACAGGTAATAAACTTAAATAATGTTAAAAAATGTTAAAAACCATGTAGTAATTAAACTTCATAATATGTGGAACACTTGTTCAGTCCAATGAGTGGTGAATGTATCTGAAATATATAAAAATACGAATAGAAATGGGAATTATCAAATGTAAATTGTAATCGGATTGGATATTTAAACCCTCCAATTAATTTTTCAAATTCTTCTAAAATTGATATTAATTATTATTTCATTACAGATAATTCACATAAAACACAGGATGTTTATAGTGATCCATACAGTTGCTAACTATGCAGTTGTCACATTTTAAACGACGTGAGTACTTTTAAATATCCAATCCGATTACAATTTACATTTGATAATTCCCATTTCTATTCGTATTTTTATATATTTCAGATACATTCACCACTCATTGGACTGAACAAGTGTTCCACATATTATGAAGTTTAATTACTACATGGTTTTTAACATTTTTTAACATTATTTAAGTTTATTACCTGTAATATTACATTTTAATAATGGAGATGTCCTATACATCATTAATTTTAAATAGTACTCACCACCAATAGCTACGTATATGACATTGAGATATTGTATAACTGCCTGAGGATGCCTGAATAGGCGAAAACGTTCACAATTTTATAATTCATGTATATAAACTTAATGACTATAAACTAAGTCATTATTTTACTTTGATTTGTCATTGACTGAGTAATAAAATATTATATTGTATTCATTTATACATAAAAACAGTTTACGTTTTTGAACTTGAAGTTCAACTGCTACAGCACATACAGACTAAGTTGATATTTTAAATATGATATTAACAACATTATTATTATTACTATTATTATCATTATCATCATCATCATAATTCGTCCTCAGGTAGGCTACATTCTTTGTTTATCAGAGTTCATCAAGTACAAATCCAAACTGAGTTCCTAATCAATTGGTAAGATGTATAAAAGTTATCAAAGTACCAGCCGCCGCAGTTTCGCTTTTGTTTACTATCATTCGGCCGGACTGCCTGCTACTTGTGTTCAACCGTTGCACGGTAAGGGAGGAGTGAAGGCTCTGCAGTTCACAGCTCGAGAGCGCTGTTCGACATCCCTGAGGTAGAGGATAGTCCACGCAGCTATCTGATGTAGTGTGTATTATCAGTAGCTATTTCACTTTACCTATCTACGGCTACATAATGGAGGAATCTAAAAGACGGAAAAGTGATCGTCAGGCAAATTTTTCAATGTTGCATGGGAAAATGCTTATTTTTTCACACAGCTGGCGTCAATACTCAGTGCCACAAAAGTTTGAAAGAAAGAGAAAAACATAATATGATGTGTCATTACTAGTTCACACGTACAGATAAGATGGTTTTGTTGGTGAAGATCTCAGCACAAAGGTACAAGAGTTGAAAGTTGCATTATTACATGAGGTAGGGTACGTTAGAATTTATTAATCTTCAACAATTTAAATATCTCTCTTCAGCGAAAAGGCCAGCTCATTGTTGATATGTTGAATACATTACGTGAATTCAGTCTAAACTTACACTTTTCGTAAGTCAGTTTCGGGAAGGTAATATGGCTCAATTTCCAACGACAGAAACTGCTCGTAATGAATCCATGTTAAACGATTTTGTGCAAACATTAATTGAAATTCCAAAAATTATTTTAATTCTAGGTTCAAAGATCTTGTCTTAATTGGAAAGAAGATTAAAGTTATCATAATAAATTCCTTCAACAACAGTTGAAACAGTGTCATACGATTTACAACTTGAACGTATTGATCTTCAATGTGACCTAAGGGCTAAAGACAGTCTGAATAATACTACTAGTCTGGTTAAGTTTTACAAGACTAAACCTCAGCAATAATATCCACGACTACACAGGCTGGCCGTGAAAATGATTGCTATGTTTAGCTCAGCATTTATATTTGTGAGGAACTGTTGTCTGTAACCAACTTTAATTTATTTGAGTACGTTATTTTACGACGCTTTATCAACATCTTAGGTTATTTAGCGTCTGAATGAGATGAAGGTGATAATGCCAGTGAAATGAGTCCGGGGTCCAGCACCGAAAGTTACCCAGCATTTGTTCATATTGGGTTGAGGGAAAACCCCGGAAAAAAACCTCAACCAGGTAACTTGCCCCGACTGGGAATCGAACCCGGGCCACCTGGTTTCGCGGCTAGACGCGCTAGCCGTTATTCCACAGGTGTGGACAATCAACTTTAATAAAAGCAGACATCGAACATCTGTAACTGAGGTTTCATTACGATCAGTACTGTTCCTTTCAGCTGTCAACAGCATAAAACCCATTTTTGATGTACTGATAACTAAAATTATAATAAAATTATATTATATATTTAAGTAGCTATAGAATTTTTATTATTTCTGTAAAATAAATATTTCTTTATTAATTAATAATAGTCCAAGATAGTTTTGTAAACACTGAACGGGAATTCATTTCATGAACATTGAACACTTGTACTAGTACTTCCTGTTGTGTAAATTTTGTACGAGATCACCCCTTCTTCCAATCCACCCTTATACAGAGCGCAACCAATATATGCATTCCGCTCGCGAGCAGTGAGCCGACTCGGAGAGCGCAAACCTTGTGCAGGCCTGTTATATAGCAATTTGGTGTGTTGTATTAACATTGCATTTGCATGAGCTGATAAAAATTTGAAGTTCATAGATTAACAATACAAATTTTAGGATTTTCACCGATGCATTGCCAGTTACCAGCTGACTCAGAAAGTTCACCTCCTCATCAAGAAGTTTTATTCAGAACCTCACACTGACCCTGTTCAGAGTGCTTGCTTACTGCTGCGTATTGATGATGATGATGATGATGATGACGACGACGGAATGCATTTAAATTATAAATAAACATGATATTAATGTCTCTTGTCTGGGTTCCTCAAGGACTGTCTAATGAAAGTGGAAGTATTAAAGTCTTTGTGATGTATCTTGTCTCACTGTGAAAAGAGAGAGAAAGGAGATATGTCTTACTTCGTCTATATTGTTATGGCGATGGGGGAGTGGAGAGATGCCGTCCATCCATCCAGTGGCGGAAGGGACTAGTTGATACATTCTGTAGCACAAAATAAAATAACAAAATATCTTTCTTCGTACTGTGTAGTTCCGTCACTGAGCTTTCTTTCAAGAAACTGAGTTCCGG